>NC_135773.1:1323565-1337817 GCF_028453695.1 Augochlora pura | reverse complement strand
TCTGTCGTTCATGATCCACTTGTTGCAAAGGGCTTGCGGCCACTTCGACCCCATCAACCGTTCCCATTGCGGCCCGAAGTACCAGCCCAACGGGATCGGTCTGCTCCACAGAACCCTGTGCGAGAATTTCGGAATATATTCGAATAATTAATTTATATAAAATAGTAATTAATATTTCGATATATATTCGAAAATAATTTCGAAATATTCGAAATAATAACTATGCTACGTATAACTTCATCGACTACATGTAAAACTCTTCGTCTCTTTACGTACGGAGTGATGTTGAAACCAGTGTTCTGTTGCGGATCGGTCAAATTCAGCTGGATGAATCCGAAAGTCATGTCCTGTTGGTAGGGTTGGTATTCGTCGCGGTATTTGGCCGGCGCGATGATGTAGGAGCCAAGGTTCGTGTACGAATTCTAGAATTTCGTTAAATTCGTGTTAATCGCGTATGCACAACTTTATGCAGTTTGGCTCGCGCTGGTTCTTGGTCGACCCACCTCCAAATTGGTGATGTATTCGAACTCCGGGGTAGTTTTCGTTTCACGGTATCCCCACAGAGATATCTGCACTCCGGCGTTCAAGTTGCTGGTCAAATTGTACCGGTCCCAGGTGATCTTGATCTCCCGGGGTTCGCGTTCGTGGACGGTGCTCGCGACGAAGATCTTCTCTGCTGCGGTCGCCGGGGTTTCTGAAAAGCATTCGTAAAATCCATGAGATCCTGTCACTAGACGCGTTAACACTAAACGTATCGAATCGGTCAAATTGATAGCTATTATTATATTAATAATTATAGTAATTAGTAATAATAGCATATTTTTATAATATATAGTATTATAGTATTTATCGTACTAGTACATATAGTATTATAGTATTATAGTATTTATAGTATTTATAGTACTAGTATATATAGTATTATAGCATTATAGCATTATAGTATTATATTATTATAGTATATTATAGTATATTAATTATTGGAATCTAAGTTTAATTTTAACGTACGTAAGTAACATTGACAATATATCAATAATAATAATATTAATAAATTGGAACGTATGTAATAATTTTCCATAAAATTGTCTGAATTGTTGCTGTAATTTTCAACCGAGAATCGTTCGATCGTGGTAGGTTTAGAGTGTCAATGCTATCAGTTCGCCGGAGAATCATTAGTCACATTACCGATGAAATATTTTCCCTTCCAGTTGTAGACTTTGCTATCTCCGATGCTAATCGCGAAACGGATATATCCCTGAGCCTTGACGAACGGCTGCACGCACATGGCACGATTCCTGTCTACCACGGTGCCAATCACCATCTCGGTCTCGAACAGGCATCGAATCTTTTCCCTCACGTCGAAACACGGCCCGGTGATGTTCACGATCGTGCCGCCCAACATGTTCCCGCTCTCGGGGGCGAACACCAACGGCAAGTTCGCCCCGGCTGTAACATAGAAAATCAATTGCCGTCTTCCATTTTCATTTGATTATTTTATTATTCGCGAGGTATCGCAATTACCGATATCCTTGTTGCAAGTTCCAAGCATGATCTTCTCGTCTATCCTGAATATGTGACGTCCGGGGAAACCGTTTGCCCAGCCTCTGCCCGTTAGATCGCGAATCGTCGACATTTGGGAGTAGGGCTTGTATTCGTAGGTTTGGGTGCCGTTGCCGGCGTTGAAGCCGACCTAAAAATGAATCGATGTGAAATGATAGACAGGAACAGTCCGAGTTAATTCGCGGCGAACGCCGTGAGCGACTTGGTGATTTCAATGCGCGATGCGAGGAGTTTTATTGCCCTCGAAGCGTCGAGATGATCGCTGGTAGCTCATTGGTCCATTTTCAACATTTTTAACCCCTTGCCCTACCATTTTTTACTACATTCGTTAACAGCTGTTTGACAGCCTCTATTTCAATGTTTAAATATTAGTAATAGAAGGGTAGACTTTTATTTGGACTTAGCTTGAATAATATCTATGCTTGGTAGACCATGTTCCAAATTTTTACAAGAAGTCAGACGACATTATAAGGCAAGGGGTGAGCGCTATATTTTCAAATTGATCTGAACAGTTTTGCAAGCTTACTAGCTTGGCCATTTTCTTGTAAACTCTAATCTCGGAAGACATTAGATCACATTGCTCAAGATTAGCTTATTGGATGACGAATGGGACTGCTATCGAACGCATTGCGCTTTGGAATTATTTATCTTTGATTTGTAATAGCTTACTAAACGAGCATCGATAAGCAACGCGACTTACAAAAGCCGGGACACCGCCTTCGCCGGTGGTAGTGTCACCGCCGGCCTCGGTGTGGCTGGTCCACTGGAAGTTCAAGTAGTTGAAGATGGCGTAGGTCGACACTTCGTCCGTAGCAAGGACCATCTGGAACGTGTTCGTCCTGTAAAGAGACGTGTCGATCCCACCGGCGAAGGACATGTTCTTCCAAGTGACTATGACCGCGTGTTTCGGGTCGAACGACTCCGAGCCGATGATTCCCTCGCGGATGTCCCACTTCACTCGTTCTCGCATTTCCACGCCGAACTGGTCTTTCCTCGTTTGCAGATCTCTCTCGAGCCTGGAACGATTCGATTACTGCGCCGTTCGAATTCGCGGTCGCCGAGATTCGTTCGGTCGCGAGATCCGTCGACCACCTTACCTGAAATAGACGCCCGGCCTTCGTTGGTCTACGTCGTCTTTCCTTACTTCGCCTATGCGACATTTGCTGAAGAATATTCCAATGAAACTGGGATCGTTCTTCTTCGGCCAGTCCTGTATAGGGAACTTGAGAGGATAAGTGTAGTAGCTCGGGGGATCGCTGAATTCCAAGTAACCATTCATGGACACCTAAAAGCATCGCAAGAATTTCGAGTCGTGGTCGTCGATGCCGTTTTCTTATTGCATTCGATTGTACGGCTATCGGTTCGTCGTAGTCCAACGGTTCATTCAATTTGTTAGCCAGAAGATGACGAGTCGACGCGTCATTGGACTATTTCTGAAGCGCGTGGGATCAGTTATCACGTTACCTTTTTATCGTCGGCTTGATGAGATATCTTTCGATACTTAAATGTTTCATCGAATCTAAACGAAACCGCGCGATGCCAACAAATATTAGAAAACACCGCGACGTGCGTCTACTTTAGTTTCGCCTACCCAAGGAATTATCCTTAATATAATAAACAATATTTCCTACATTTCTTTTGTTTCTAATATTTTATAAATTGTTAAAAACGTAGCAGGTTTGTAACGTATTTACTGCAGTTAACTCGTCTTCGATTTGCCTAAACTATACTAAATGTTTTTAGATAGATAAGCTATCCGGCGAAGCAGTCAAACGGCAGATTCGTGTGATCTAATTGAATGGGATCTACGATAATAAATCGTTCATCGATTGTCCACGTACTCTGGTGTAATTGAATCTGAATCCGAAGAACGGCAGCTGGAAGTTGAAGTTCTTGTGCGTCTGAGGGGTCGATGTCTGGATCTCTTTCTGGTAGTCGCCTATATTGTTGTCGCCGCCTTGGTCGAAGTACCAATACATGAACTTCGACCTGATGTCCTTCAGTCGTTGCTCGGTTATCACGTAGTTCTGAACGGAGTCGGACGAGCGGGGCGCGTACCTATCCGCCTCCGGTGAATCCGAATCTACGAGAATTTCGATGTGTCCATCGTGTACAATTTTCGAACGTCGTCGATGCCCATTGTTTTAATTTCAACGCATGCTACACAACGCTGCAAGCGTTACAATACGAACCAACACGCACAGAGATCGTGAACTTATGACACAACCGAGTACACAATCACCGAACGGCTCACACAACTATCTCGGGGACACGAGAATACGGGTTTACAGATGCTTATAGAGTCGAGGCGTTCACCCATTAATTGCCACGATATTTCCCCGTTCGGGGATTTTTTCTAGAGTTTTTTCTTACACCGTTTCGCGCGAAGATTATTTCCCGTTTTGAATTTTCTTGCGCGTTGCGCTTTAAACGTAATAAAATTGTCATACCTGCAGCGTGACATCTTTGCTTTGATTTTCATATTACAATGAAATACCATAGACAAATATGTAATATAGAACGTATAAAATAATTCGTATGATAAAATAATTTCTTCTTATCAACCTTTATTCGCGCAACCTGCCACGATTCACGGAACATGATTTCGATGTAATCGCATCGTTACACGATGTACTGGGCATGTGAAAGAAAGATGTGGGCAGTTAATGGGTTAAACATCGCGTGTGCCACGGTTCCAAGACCGATGGTCGTAAATAAAAGACAACAATGATGTACTAAGTACTCATTACGAAAACGTTCGCGCCGGATATCTAATGATTCATGAGCGATTCACGTTGGAGTGAGTAACTGATAAAATAGATAAGATCGGATTCGTGGGCAGAGAATGTGTAGCAAATAACTCTGCCGTGTGCGCGACGCGCGATCCGCGAACAGGTCCACATGGAAAAATGTGACCCCGCGGGGGCGCGGCCGTTTTATGAGGGAAAAGAAACGAATCGGTGAGACGACGAACCTCGGGATCCCTAAACGATGAAGCGAAACATAGAGAATAGCGGTCACGCCCAATTGATATCGAAACACTCACCGTATCTCACATACTTTCCGCTTTTTTCTCCGATCGCTCTACCGGATATACCTTCAGTTAACGTGACTTGCTCCTTGGGTTCCGGCTCGGGGACGACCTGCGGACTTTTCGGCTCGTTCGCGTCGTTGGCCACCGCCTGCTTCCCGTTGTCGTCTTGGTTCAGGTCCTCCACTTCCTCGCTGTAGGTCACCGGTATCCTGTCCACAGGTGTAACCTCGTTATTAACGTCGTCCATCGCCTCGGGCATCAATTTGTAGGCGCTCTCGAACGACTGGTCCTCTTTCTGAGCGGTTATACCGCTGGCCAGGAACAGCAGAAGACACCCGAGAACGGTCCATGTTGCGAAACCGAAAACGCGGCCGCGCTCGTTTCGCATTTTGAATACGTCCAGGGTAGATGAACCGTGTTGTCTAGTATGCCCAAAGACACTGAGCCCCGCGACAGGTAACCAGTCGCGATAACGGCGCTGATATCAGTTATATTACGATAACGAGCGTTTATCTCTTTACTACAGGTGGATAAGCTAACATGGAAACTGAAACGAACGGAATCGACAAAGGGATATAGTGGCCTAATTTTTCAAAGGGCGTGGGTCGACGCCCTTTAGACCGTTGCTGGATCGCCTCGATTGGCATACCGCTTTCTTCATTGTTCTATACTTCCTATTAATCCTACTACTTTGCGCGCGACATCGTGATCAGATTTTTCTAGGAGACGATTTATTACTCGTAGTTGATGTAAAACATTGAATAATAGGTTCTTGGCGGTGATGCTCTATGAATCACCCCGCGTGGGCTAATCTATATAGGACATGGTTCACCTTGTTCGGTTGAATCGGATTTAATGTCGTTGTTTACTTACCTAAATACTTCTTTTTTTTTTGTTAATAGAAACGAGTTGCGCTGCAGGGTGCAGTGATTCTGTGAACAATTTCGACGGTAATCTCTGTACGTATAGTTCGTACCTGATAATCGCGGTGGACAGCTCAGATTTGACAATGATGGACAACGCTTCAGTTCGAGTAAATTGTTTATTGTATTTTCTGGAACGTTGTGTTATTTACAAAAGAAATGCGGTTCGTGTGATTGCGTTCAGGGCGCAGCGAAAACGTTGCCTTGCCGTCAGCCTGATGGATAATGCTCGTTACAATAAAACGTACGTATTATGTATAGGGGGGGGGGGGGGCGGGGGGGGGGAGGGTAGGGTTGGATCCACGCCGTGGAAAACAATTTTAGAAGCTATGCCCGACTATGTTTAGTCTTCTATGGAGATAACGGAATCGTTCGAGTGGGGGCATTCGATCGTCAAGAAACTGATAGAACGATGCATGTTCCTTGTTCTGTGATGGGTATACGATATCTTGTTCGCTCGGTTCTAAGGCTCTGGCGAGAAGCGTTACTTTCGACGGATATTTATTAAAATGCTAAATATAAGAAACCGTTCGGGCTTATGATTTACTGATCTATAAATGCACTGTATGATAAAATGTACATATGAACATTGATAGATGTACCGGGACGACAATGTAACCTCCGAATGCTCTCTTCCTCCATCCGCTCTTCTAATGCTCTCTCGCGATCCTCTATCTCGTCGTTTAGAGATTTTTTGAAAAATCTTAAAATTAGTGTTTTTCCACGCTTGTATTTTTTTTTTTTTATTTGCTTTGTACTGCGATCTTATATTTCTTTGTTCTCTTTTCTCTTTTTTTTATACCAATATTGTCACAAATGTTTGTAAAGAAACTATCTTACATATTTCACGTTGCACATTATTGTAAATATTTTTTTTATTTAATTAGCATGTATCACAGAAGAAACCTACGAAAGACTTAAAAATTCGAGGATATATAAAAAAAAAAATGCACGAATACGAAAAAAATTCTCCTGTAGCTCTTATTTCTGTTCTTTCTTTCTTTCTTTTTTTTTCTGGTTGTTTTTTTTTCATCGATCAGCGTCGACTGTGATCTACAACAGTGATTCCGTTATGTCGTGGATATAAACCATACGCTTGATCATTAAGTGAAACATTATTTATAACATTTTATTTGTAATGAAATAATCTGATCCGACTGAGGCGTGATAGTTTTGTTTTGTTTTTTTCTTTCCGTTAACATTACGAAGACGAAGAGTTATCTCCATTACTGTCTAGATATCCTCCCGAGCCGTTCACAACAAACGATGTTCCCAATCCGTATAAATGACCACAATATTTCGCGTCGTCAATGTTGTCCTCGAAGAACATCTGAAACATAAATATTTACAGTTTAACGCGTGTGGTAACATTACGTAAACACGGTTGTATCGTAACACCTTCGGGGTTATCCTCACCTCTCGCATCTTAAAGAAAACCATTCCTGTGAGTAACGAATCAGATCCAGCTTGATGTTGCGGTCCCACTCTTTGAATTTCTAGTTGCTCAGCAACCTCTTGAAGTCCTCCTTTCAGATTTTTGCAAGATTTCATTAAGTACTGAGTGCAAACGTCATTTTCATTAGTATTAAGAAACAGCATTCTCGTAACAAGGATGATCGGAAAATCGGTGCTTACTTTTACATCGTATATCGTTGGAAAGTATATCCTAAGGAGCTCAAAGAATTCACTTTCTTCTTGCGGTAAATGTTGGTCTGTAAGAAGCTTTAGTAGGTAACCGAAATCGTAACCAGAATGAAACGATAGCCATTTTATGTCATCGACCAGGACAATACCCGATGTCATTAATAGTTCAGCGAAATCTAGTGGTTCTATACCCTCCTCCTCGTGTTTTTTGAATTGAATACCACTGTTTTGTAGCATGTCTATACTGTCCTGTGCATACATGTCCTCCCTGGAACAAACGGTATCAATCTTTTCATCCCTAGTGGAATTCACTTTGTTGGAATCGGTCCGCGATGATCGTCCAAAACTTACTGTAAATTAAATTTGAAATTAAACTGCCACGTCGTATAACTACCCCCAGGCGTGTTCCCCGATTCATCGAGAAACGTAAGACCCAATTGTATTATCCGCAAAAGGTCTACGTTACACCGCAACAATTGGTACTGAAAATCGGCAGTAGTTCTGAATTCACCTGGAAAAGAAAAGATACATTTTATAAGCAGCTGTTTAATTTAACGAGAAGATATTTAAAAATTATAAAGATTATAATCGTACCAATAGGTCTAGCTACTACTCCAGGAAATTCAGTATCCATAGCGATGTACTGATATTGTTGCACGACTTGCCGAATTGTTCGGAATTCTTCCTCCAGATTGTGGCGCCATACGTCTCGGATCCCACATTCTTCATTACTGGGCATAGTCGCCCCACCCTTCTGCTGCCCTATAGGGTTGTTTCCTCCTAAAAAATTGCTTACCGGTTAATGTCATTCCATATACATACTGTAGCAATACTTTTTAGTTTTTCTTAATTAATTTTGCTATATGCAGTCAGTCTTGTGAAACAAAGATGTGCGAATATCTAGCAATTAGAAAGACAGTATTTGTTTTAAAAGTGTTTCAAGTTTGATTGTTCACCGTCTACTTTTTAAATCTAGCTATACAAATTGTGCCATCTTATTTAATTGCAACAATGTACGAAATTAATTATCATCTTACAGAGCCTATAGAAAAATGGCTCATACAACTGCACCTTCAAAAATCTGTGCACTCTTCTGAAACTCTTTGAAAGTGGACACCTTTTCTTGCAGCAACAGGGATTGTATATTTCTTAAGAACTTCATCGCATACTTTAATTCTACTATTCTTAAAGCGAACTTCAATTAGGCTGTTCTTCTGTACAGATAGCTCGTGTAATTTCATCCACACGAATCCAAAGTATCTATTCTATCGTGCCTCGCAATTCCTGCAATACGTATGTACCATATTTTTGTTATTCGAAGAATACGTTTTTCTGTTATTTCAGCTTCAGTATTCTTCCTACAATCGAAGCATTATTTGGCTAGAATAAATGAAAAGTGAGAGCACGTCTTTTAGAATTCAATTCTTCAGATGCTCTTACGTCCTCTATTAACGCAAGTTGCAAGCCAACCACGCGTTGCACAGCTTGTACGACAAGTAGCGACAGGAGTGAAAAACAGAGTAATATACTTGCATTCGGGAGAAGTTTCATACGTACCGGTAGCTGAGGGCATAAGGTTAGATATTCCTGTCGTCACCGGGGCTATTTTTATGTTTGATTCCCACCGTCACAGCTTTACCCTCTTCATATCACTGTAGACATATCAACATATATTGTTATCACTGATCGAACAACTGTTAATTGCGTAACGGACGTGCACAACATTGCTGACATAATTTGTACATGCTGTACAGACGTCGATTCGACGGTCAGCTTACTAATTCAAGTCCAACAGTTGCCAAACAAACACTACAATTTGAAGGTTAGGACTCCGCGCAAACAGGTATCACTTGTCATTGCGAATATACGATAAGCGGGATTTAACGAACATAAAGTAAACATGAAACACGACCGGCCGGAGATATTAAGCGGGCGAGGACCGTTCTGCTGGGTTTTTAACATCGAAATCGGGCCGTTCTTTCGGGAAAATAGGTTATGTATTACGGATAAACAAAAACGATTTGTTCGCCTGAATATGAAAGAAATGAGTGTCGTGGTGTACCTCTCTGTGTGCTCGTTTTTCCGCACGATGTTTTACAATGTATCACACGAAACACTGGCTCCCAAAACACTTATCGCGCTTTTAAATCTTCTGTCACCTACACGAACAGGTTAAACGAGTTTCCAAACTCAACGCAACGATTCCCTCTATCAGAGAGGATACCCTCTATATAACACCTAAAGTTAGGGCGCCAAAATCGCTAGAGTGGTTTTCTTTATATTCCGTGGCGTTGCCAAGATGTTCGTTCGCGAGTCGGTTCCAGGAAAATTGCAGAGGGCGCGCCACGTATCGTCTCGATCGATTACCATCCGAGTCCGACGAAGCCACGATCGCTTTGGAAGTTCCCGTTTTCGCCGCTTCAAATATTCGAAGCGCGCTTCTCTCGACTTTGCCGCTCGATTACAAAAATCTACGCGCGCTCTTTGCACTTTGAATTATCAATTGTTCTAATCGTAATTTATTCGTCTGCCGATACAAAGCGCTTGCGGTCGCAGAAACAGTTTCTGCTACAAATAATATCTGACAACGAGCGAAAATTTTGCTCAATTTTCGCGAGAGAATTATTGAAGATATGTTTACCGAATTTGTTGCAAATCGATATCGAAATAGATTTGTTGAATTTCAGAGTACTCTAAGTCCCCTTTATTTTTTTTAAGAAAGTCACAGGAAAATTTCATTTGAATTTCGCGTGAAGTTGATTAACGAATTCTGGCGTGGTCCGGTTAAGATACGAATATACGATTAAGATACAAAATGAACTTTCGATCGGCTGAGGTGTTTGTTTGTCGTTGATTATCATCGTACAACAAAATCGATAAGCAGGTTTCCAACGCTTCCAGACGATTCCACCGAAATTCTCTTGCCACACATTTGCCAACACCGATATCGATACCGTGATTTTTCATCGTAATTTTTCATCGTAATTTTTCAGCCAGAGAGACAGCGTGTTTATATTTCACCGCGTCCGAACGTTCGACAAGCGATTCATTGTCAACATCGCGTAGCCTATTTCATCGCCTCGTGAAAGCCGATAGGTTGTCCGTATTAGTGGAATAGATAAAAAATAGCTTATCTGCTGACTCAATGTCATTAAACGCCACGGTCACAGCGCTTCTCGCAATACAATCGGTCGCAAAAGTTCCACCTGGCTGACACAATAAGGTCGAGTGGTCTTTCGCGGCTGGTCGCATTAGTTTTTGATCGACTGTATCGTGCCATCGGTTCGGACCGTTGTGTACTCGAATCACACTCGGATTTTCTTCGATTTAATCGGTTCGGTTAGAGCAAACACACCGTGCAGCGATAATGATATTAAAGTTCTCTATCGTTCGTTCATCTTCGTGAAGATTGCCGATCGTATCGTCGGGGGATACTTGTATAAATGCCAAACGATCGACTCTGTGCGCCAGTGTGATTCACCAAGTTGCAATACAAAGAACAACCTTGCACAATGAACGGAAAAGTCGTCGCCTTCGTCTTTATGGTTGTTTGCTGCATGGCGTTGCAAGCCTCCGCCAACATTGGACCACGTATGTTCTACGATTTTAGTTTCAACTTTTTAATTGACATTCCGTGTCGTTGCAGACGTTTGAAAGTAGTTAGTTCGTTTAGAGTAACGTGATTTGTAACAAAAATAGTAGATGGTAGATAATTATAGATATTAAATTATAGATAATATATAATATATAGTTGTAGATATTAAATTATAGATAATATATAGTTATAGATATTAATTTATAGATAATATATAATAGATAATTATAGCGATATTAAACTGCGGATTTTTATGAAAAGTAAAAGGTGCCTGTATCTATTGCAAGGTGCAGAGACTGCATATAAATTTATTGTTCTTCTTAATAATTCCAATGAGGTGAAGAGAATATGACAGTAATTTGTAAATACTCTAATAAATGCATGAAATCCGCAGTATAATTATTAGACTTATTACTAGAAAAATTGTGTATCAAGCTGCATTTTTTTTTATTTGTTTGGTATTTTAGAGACATTCTAATGTCAATCGTGCATTGCAACAAAATTGTCAAGAAGTTTAAATAGATTCCAATTTAAATAGGCAACGAATTTATGTTAGATACACTTTTTAAAAAAATTTCATTCACGAACTTTCATTAGTGGAATTAATAATATTAACTTTACTCGTTATAAATTAGTAATATTAATTGTAGTGGTAGAAATATTGGTAATACTAATATTGGTAGTATTAATTATAGTGATAGTGATATTGGCAGTATTAATTATAGCGATAGTAATATTGGTAATATTATTTACAGAGATAGTAATATCAGGTTGTATTTAATTATAGCGATAGTAATGTTGCATTAATTATAGTAACAGTTTATTGTATTATTTATAGTAACAGTAACATTGGTGGTATCAATTATAGCGATAGTAATATAGATAATACTAATTACAGCGATAGCAACATGAATTTGGCAATTGAACATCATAAATCAATTTGTTCAACGTTTCGACATTTCCATCGGTTTCTCGATTACGGAATATAATGTGTTAGCATCGCGAGCGGAACAGGTCTCTCGACGAGTATAGAGTCTCGTGTCAGTCAGCAATAGTCCTCCGTACTCGATGATTGCCGTCTCTTATCCCGTGTCCCTGTAATGACGATTACGATTCATTTGTAGAATGTCTTCTGCCATTGGAGCGCGGCCCCTGCAGAGCAAATATACCGAGGTACGGCTACAACCCCGACACGCACAAGTGCGAGCAGTTCATATACGGTGGATGCCACGGGAACGAAAACAATTACCGGAGCATCGACATGTGCAGACAGTACTGTGCTTGAACCCGTGCAAACTCTGCATCAGAGTTCGCTAAATGAACATTACACGTTTCTTCGGGCATTTTAACCGCCGGCACGACGCGCTTGCGGCTTATGCAGCGCGTGCGACGAGTGAAAGTGGCATGGCTTCTCTAGTACGATCGATTGTTATCGCTAAATAAACACCGTATCAGATGTTGTACTAACAATTTTGTTTTTCTTCCAAGTGTATAGATGCGAATCGACCTGTATCTTTGTTATTCGGATTTTCGAACGTTGCGTCGAGCGACGCCGCGATTGCTTCTTCAACCCGTTACCCGTCGCGATTCAAACATCGATAAATTTCGAAAAACACAGGACTATTTTACGTAAGACTTTTATGCCAAGCTTACCGAAACTTGGAAAATATTTTTCTTTGAAATTTTGAAAATATCGGCGATTACTGCAGACGTAAAAGAACCTAATATTATAATTTTCAATATATATAAATATATAATAGCAATACGAAGCATACATAAAATAAGGAGATATAATAATTTATAAGAAAAGTACAACGGGGGTAATGGGTTAACCGCGATTGGTTAAGGAAAACATTGATTAGAGTGGAGATAAAGATCGCCAATTCCCACTGGATCTCGGTAAACATATTATTAATGCCGCATGAACGGCTAGATACAAGCTTATTATCAATTACATCGTGAATTGTATGTCAAGGGTCTGCTGAAAGCAACTTCAATTTAATCCTGCATCTTTGCTCTTCGTTATCGCCGCGATTTTTCGATCGGCGGATGATGCTACCGTGATTAACGAGGATCAGATCTCTCGATTAGATTCGCCTCGCTCTTTCCACCGTCGCTGTTCATCGTTACACCGTTCATGCTATTTGTTACTTATCACTCGCCACTTTCTACGGGGCTCTACCGACTCCTACGTTTAACCACCTCTCCCGGCTACTATTCATCGCGCGGCACTTTCACCGGATCAACCTAATGAACCGCCGAGAGTCTGACCTACGACCGCGCGCCTCCACTTTTTATCCGCAACTTCGTTGTATTCGCCGTCCGCGCGCCGACCAGAAACAAATTACGAACTTGATGAAACTTCGACGATTTGCAACGAATCATTTTTTTTTTTTCTTAAAGGTTTTATTTGATATATTAGAAGTGTAATTTGATGCTCGTTGGTGCAATATACCGTGTTTAGGATAAACTAAAGAATCTATTATTGTTTTTCTATTATTTAATTATCTATTATTTGGTTCGGACTGTTTAACCCTTTGCAGTCGGAGCAATTTCAACTGGAAATCCAAAGTATGTTTTTAGACTCACGGTGTTGTAAATTTTGTGACAACAGTTGATAGCTCTTGATAAATTTTTGTACATGAATAAAATTTGATAAAAATTATTTTGTAGCGTGGCAGAATAATTTTTAGCGACGCCTTATAGTCGCCGCCCGACCGCGAAGGGTTAATCGCTGGTTGTGCGAAACGAGTTATACAGACGTCAAAATACAACACTCCGTGGAAGTGAATAATATTGAAATTCTAGGGAATAACGACCAGGAAAATTGTAGATTTAAGGTGCATTGAAATGCTGTTTGAGGATGCTCGGAAACACTTAACAAGAAATATATGAACACACAGAGAGAGAGAGAGAGAGAGAGAGAGTATGTTCTCTAGCAATCCCACAGTATATTTAACCCTTTGCCCTCGAAGCCGTTCTACCTCGAATTCCAACATAGTTTCCCTGATCTACGGTATTTACATATTATATATGACTTATCGCGTTTTATCCATATGAAATTCCGTTGCGTAATTCGCGCAGCAGTTGCACTTTTAGTGGGTTTAAATACTGATCATTATAATGATGTATAAATTATTTGGTGACACGATAGAACAATTTTTAGCGGTGAGTTGGAGTCGTCACTCGAGTGCAAAGGGTTAATTAGAAAGAAATAAGGTGTACCTAGCCGAATAAGAATTAGACAAGAAATAACCCATTAGTACATACTCTCTTAAGCGAATGTTTATTGTTCAACAGTATCAGAAAAGAAGTAAAAATGTCCAATACCATCAGAGAGAATTTCTAAACAACTATAAATAAATAAATAGTAAAAGTTGCGTCATATTTAGAAGAAACGAAATCGTGTAGCGAAATTATACTTAAGGAATCTAGATTAAGATAATATAATTATAATAAGATAATATAATAATTTAAAGAGAAACTATTGTATATATGA
>NC_135773.1:1238169-1323465 GCF_028453695.1 Augochlora pura | reverse complement strand
TTTATAATAATTATTATTATTATCCATTACTAGTAATAATTTTTTTTTAAGGTAACGCCGATTGATCCGTGACAAATTGAAAACATTTTCTATATTTAACTTTTTAATTGCAACAGTCTCGGTATTCCAGGAAAGACGAACACGTTCTACGGAGTTTGTTTTAAGTAACTGCGAAAAGATCGCGTCCCTACGGAAACCAATTTAGAAGTTATAATTGTTTAAAGACGACCGCGACACGCGTCGCTCGCGGGCGCGCTCTGCATTTCGAAATACGTGCTCCATTATTGTTTAAAAATTCAAAAACTATTTCCTTATTATCAGATAGACATTACTATTTCGTACTTATTTTTAGTAAAAATTTCGTTGCAGTATCTCTAACGAAAATTCGAAAATTCTAAGAATTTGTCAGCTAATTTTCGAATTCGCTGCGCGTCGCCGCATGGAAACGCGACTCGCGCAAGCCGAGCATCATGGAAGCGCGAAGCTCCGCTGGAAAAAGGGACGGAGATATGGACCGGAGGGGGGGCTCTCTCCGTATGTGGGTGGAAAAATCCGGAACCCATGCAATTACAGCGTGTTTGCTCGGGCAAGATCGTACGGGTTATCAGCCACGTGTGTGGCAATAGCCGAGGGCTCTTTCCCCGTGTCCTACGCTATATTTCTTTTGTGTCGGCGGTCTATGGAAACGAGCGGATCACAATGGGTACTTGGAAGTAAATCCTAATAGGGCCGCGATAGGCCGGCCCGGCCCGGCCCGGCCCCGCGACTTAATCGGCGACTAACGAGGGAACTTCGGCGACCCGAAAATCCCGACTTCTTTCAGACCGGCGCGGCGCATTAATTCGTCGGTTCTTTTTTTACACGCGAGACTACCCGCTTTTATTTCGTTTGGTTCCTTACGATGTTGTTTAAATAACCATTCATTTTTACGACTCTGTCCCGAAAGTCGAACGTTAATTATTCTGGTCGGTTTAACAGATTGCTGGATATAGCGAAAGAAATTTCATACGGTATTTGATTTATTAAATAAGAGCCGAGCTACTTTCTAGAGATTAACGTTTATGAGACAGTTTTTAAGATTTCAGAGGATTCGGCAGTAATATTAAGGTGCCTGTTAATTGGGTTATAAATAGAATAAGGGGAAGATTTATTCGTTTGGAATTAGTCTGATTCGAGTAGTCTTGTTCTACTTAGAATTGGTTAGATATTCCAGATCAGAGCATTTTCTGCTAAAGGGAATATGAACTGTTTACTTTAAAACTAGCCTGAGTCCATTTTTATTAAAATTAAAATATTTAAGAGATTACAATTTTTATTAGAATAATAATTATTAAGCAAATAATACACGTACCACTGCAGTCGACAAAAAGTGACAAACATACTTAGATCACTATAATACTCACTCTATGGTATCTCACAAAAATTCTCCGATTTATAATCCGAAATATTCTCCGATTTATAATATAATATTCCACTGTTTACGCATCGTACAAAAATATTCCCCGATAAGAAAGACTATCGTCAGATTATCGTAAACGGAAACGAAGGTACGTGGTTCGGACAAAGAATTTTCCATACGTGTCGAAATTAGCAATAAACACACGCGTCGATCGAAAGCGGAATCCGAGGAGCGTAATGCATACCTTGCGATAAGCGCGGTTACCGTGTCGACAGTCCGATCCGTCGCCAATAAAAAAATATTTGTCAAACGCGTTTTTATCTGTCGACGGTACGTCGCGCGACGCTCGGTGTATTTCCGTTCGACCGATTCTTTTCGAACCAGAGTCCGATCTTCGCTTCGTTCGATCTCGAAAGCCGCGCGCGCGCTCCACGGTTGGAGGAGTGGGGGGACTCCGCGTTTCCGAGGAGGGGGAGGAGTGGGGGTCGGGCCGGCGTTTTCAAATCCGGCGAAATTCACTGAAACACTTTTTCAGGCTCGCGACCGCGCGCGATAAGCGGATCCTTTTAAGATTGTTTCTTGGTTCGCGGCCGCGGGAATCTCTCGACAAAACCACAGAACCGAGCATTTTTTGCGTCGCTTCTCTGCGGGACGAAACTGAAACTACACAAAGTCCTCTATCTGCTCCGCGCGGTATTAGCGCGATTGTTTCCCCGCCTATGCTCGCAAGCTTTCGAGGAACACGTTGCCGCGGCCGATCCCATTTCTCTCTCTCTCTCTCTTTCCTGACCTTTTCGTTCGCGACCATTATAAATGATTCCGTGGTAGCGGTTGTTAATGTGCTCGCGGTAATGCGAAATTTTTGCATCGGTTTAACGGCAACCGTAAAACTTCTACTGCGGAAAACGTGACGCTTAATTCGGTTTTCTGCAAATTGTGCGCGCGAGTGTCGAGACTTTATGATACGATATAAAAGCGGCGAATACTATAATAAGTATAATAACGAACTTAATAAAAGTTATAATAAAAGCTATAACAGCGAACACTATAATAACGAGACAGACTCGTGGTGAAGATTTTATGCAAGATCTGCTAAATATTAATATTATTAATTTCTCTTAAATCGAAATCGAATTTAAGTTTTCTGTTATCAAAGTTTATAAATGAAAGTAAGTAAAAATAACAGAGGAAACGAAAATTGTTTGATATATTGTATAAGGACACTGATATCCTTTTCATCCTTTTGATAATAAAATTAAAAGTCGCTTGTCCCTAACACACAAATCGATTCCTTTATTTCATTTAGCAAAACTTGTTGTAAACGACTTTTTGATTCTTAACCCTTTGCACTCGACGCCATTTCAACTGGAAATCTGAAATAATTTCTCTGGCTTATAGTATTTCCATTTTCTATAACAAAGTGCATTTTTCCCTTGTATAATATATTAAATCGTTCTTTAATTCTTCTATCAGAGTATTCAGTCTTTTTACTTGAGAATAGTATAGCACATCCTATACAAATTTCGTCCACTGGTATCGGACGCTAGCAGGCTCGGTTAGCCGCGTTTGAAACGGTCATGTATCCGAGATAGGAACCTCGGCGACGGAGACAGTGTGTCCCGGTGTGTTCAGCCATCGCCTTGCCCCCGGACCCGTAATAAATGGAGCTCTCGTGGAAGGCAAAAGAACGTGTTACGAATTCCGAAAAATCGTCTCGCTATTTTTATTTTCGGTTGGCCGGCGGAACAGACCGCGCGGGCCGGAATCAATACTTCACGGGTCCCTTCCCTTTGGCCGCTCTTGAAAAATACAACTCCCGGGAAGATATACGATTCCCGAACACGAGCGCTACATTTTTATTGTTCGCCCCGGATAAGAAACTTTAGGATTCACGGGCTCGAAATTTGGATGGCACCGCGCGCGCGACAATGACCGCGTAAAAGTTCGTGGAACGGCGATAAAGTCTCGCGCGCGCGACCGAAATCGCTCAGAAATAATCACGGCGATCCATTAATCGGCCGGAGATTCTTGTCGGAGATAATAGCTGTTTCGTGTTCATCGTCGGACGAAGTGGAAATCCGTCTTCCGAAACGCAATTTCCTTCTTGAGTCATCCGGTACTTCCACGATTCGTCATCGCGCGCGCCGCTCTAGATAAGCTTTCGACGTAATATTTTTTATAACTGCGCGACTATTGGATTCGACGGTGTAGCTAGACGATAACCGAGTCATTTTCCTATCCATCTAATTTTCTTATCTCGTTAGCAGACGGCGGAACTTTATGCAGATAAAATCTCATTATAGCATACGAAGGTGCAAATATCTATTCATTATTGTATTAACGTAAAATAAAAATAACTTAGAAAACGACTTTAAAAATTATAATTTAAAAAAAATTAAAAAGTTATAATTCTAAAAAATTAAAAAATTTAACTTTAAAAAATTTTAAAAATTAACTTTAAAAAATTTTACAGAATTTGTTCACTTTAAATCCAAAAGTAGTTTTTAGAATTTTATCGATCTATTGAAAAATTATAAAATCCATATAAAAAGAGTTGCATAATCCTTTGGATCGTTGTGATAGCGTGCAAAGGACGTGTCGTCCGGTTCCGCAGGAATCACGGGGGTGGGGGAGGTAGCCGCGGGGGCCAGGAACGGTATTGTGTCCTCGGCGAGGACTCGCGAAGTGATATTAACGATAAAGCCGGCCGCGAAATTTACGAGTCACGAATAGTATAAAACACCGCGTCGCTATAAAACTGGAGGGCGTTATTACCGATAAAACGCGCGTCACGGCGCGTCACGGCGCGGCGCGGCGGAAGCGTCGCTGTGAATCGTGACGGAATCGTGTAATGGAAGGCGATTCTCTCGTCTAAACGGATACAAATAGTGCAACGATAATGCAGTGACACGCTCGTGTATATCGGCCGCTCGATACCTTCATGATTTAATGGACGTCGGGGGGCACCGCGGTGGTGCACGGGTATAACGGGTGTTTTACGGTGATATTATACGGAGTTTGCGCCACCGTGCACGGCATCGCGCGCGAAAATAGGCTCTCTTGCTCGGTGGGCCATTGGTTCTCCTCGCGAAACAATTGCACTCGAGGAAACTAATATTCATGAATTTAAGGAAAGAATTGAGTGACCTGTGGAAAACTTGGTGCACTTTGGGATCGGTGATCGATTTTTAACGCTTTATCGACCGGTAACCTATAAATCGGCTTTTCCCAACGATCGGTAGCCTGCGAATCGGTTGCCATAGTAACCCTTAATTTCTTATCTATTATTGAGACAAATGTGTTAAATTCTACTACAAGCTTCAATATTATTGTTAAGTCGAGTCGCGACGATTTTGAGCCCACGACACCAATGACAAGAAATGGAAAGGGCTTGTTCTAGAGTTAATATCATCGTTTAATTTTCAATCGATCGATTTTTATTTCACTGTGATTTATTTTTAATACTTTGAACTACTATTTAACCCAAAAGGGAAATATTCCAATTATTCAAAATTCGTCCTAATCCCTTAAGATATATCATTGGCAAATTCCAAGTTCCCCGTTGCTCCCAAAAGTCCAAATAATTCGAAGCTTCTGCAATTCGTCGACTGTCAATTTCATCGTGCAAGGGGATGGCAAAGACTTGCTAATCTTCTCTGATCAAAACATCTTCCAGAGCGTTGAATTTTGTCTTCCGTATCTTCGCCGCCGGAAGACGCTCTCCGTTCCCCGACCTTTACCAGAGACTTCCCTTAGCCGGGTTGCCTTTTAACAATTTTGTTATAACAGCATCGAAGCCCTGCCGGCGATGGTTAGCTCGTCGGAAAGTTATCGCGAGCGCGCGGGTCGTCCTCGCAGGAGCCGCGCGCGCGCCACGGTGGAAAAAGCAACGTCGAAAAAGGAGGTTATTAAAGTTTCTCGGGAACGCGACGAAGTGGGTAGCCTGTAATCCGAGTTTCGGGGATCCCACCCCTCCACCCACCCCCGGAAAGACTGGAACGGCACACGGCCGCGTTGATCCCGACGGGAATTTCCATAATTAGTGGGTGGCAAAGGTACAACTATTAGCGCGCAGGAGTTGGCGAGTTGCTAACTGATTTGCATCTAAACGCGGGCCCCGTCGTCGTATCAACAGGACCACCATCCCCCCCGCCCCCTCCCCCGTCCCACTTTCCTTATTACTTCATCATCCGGCATTCTTTCGCGCCGGAAATGCATTTCGCCGGAACACGTTTCGGAGATCATTCACTGCGCGCGCGAATAACCGGCATTCCCCGATCCGGGCCGAACGGCAAAAGTTCCGCCGCAATAATTAGACTCGAAATTCTGCCGCGTTCGCGGCGCCTCGCGATGTTTTTAAATGAGCGCCCGACAAGCTGAAAAGTCTTCGTTTCGATCTTGTCTTATATCACGCAACTCGCGATGTTTCTACGTTACTAAATTCCGGTGGATCGTGAAGACTATTATTTAATTATGAGAATTGTTTCAAATAGGTCAGCTGATTTTCCTGTCTTAAAAAATGCCATTCCATATTTTATATTTTATACAAAAGTGTATCAAAACTATTAGTATTATTATTAATGTAGATGTATCAAAATAGTGATTATTATCGATTGGAGAAATCCTTTCAAGTTGCGACAAATCACGATACAGAAGTGTATAAAAACTATTATTATTATTATTATTATTATTAATGTAGGTGTATCAAAATAGTGATTATTATCGATTGGAGAAATCCTTTCAAGTTACGGCAAATCGCGGCTCGCCCATTTCTGCGCTAAATCGCAGAGGTTGCATATTTTCGAATTGGAATGACAAGATCTCGAAACAGTAATTAGCGTAGCTACACGCGAAATCGTGGATCGGTTGAACGGTAACGGGGCTCGTTAAGAACGCGACCGTGTACGAAAGTCGATTGATTCGCCGAAACAAGCGCACTTACCTAGAACTGTCCTCCCGTGACGCGGTTCATTTTCACGGAATTACGGTAGGTCCGTGCGGCGACCGACCTAACTTTCTAACTACCGGCAGTTGTTAATATTACAGGTACAAACCCCGAACAATTATTGACACGGCCCGCGCGCGGAATAATTACACGAGGCGGCTACATTGAGGTTTCAATCGTTGCCCGGAGCGTCGTTCGGACGGCCGCGGCCGGTCCGGTCGCCGGGCGTTCATGGAATATGATTTAGGGCGGGGAGCGGCGCGAGGAAATTATGGCATCTTGGGTTTCCATAATGCCGAGATTTGCCCGCTCACGGAGACGCCTAATCCAGTTCCGTTTGCGAGAAGATCCTCTTATCTCGAGGACACGTTCGCCCGGCGGAGTAAGACGATTATCTTCGGAACCTCGCCTCGCGAGAACGAGCGCCGTTGCGACGCTGCCGGTCGTCCTCCCTCCTCGCCTCTGTCCTTTCTTTTTTCTGCGGAAAATTACACCCTCTAATTATTGCACGATCTAATCAGGCTTCGTCGCCTTATCGACTACCGGCCGTGCGACGACGACGACGACGACGCGCTTCCTACGCAAAAGTACTGAATAATTGACCGCGTCAAGTGCCGAAAATCGAGCCCGAAAGTTTCCGCGAGCTCCGAGTGATTTAATTAATGAAACTGAAATTGGAAAGTTAAAATTCAGCGCGGCGGACGGTACTCTTGCTGTCCGGACGTTTTATAATAAAATTATGTTTCTTTCAATTTATTACAACGCGTTGAATTATAATTATTCCTGGGAAGCATTCGAGAAGGTGTTGCATCAATTTCGTCGCTTTTTATGTGTGGATAATTCTGAGAATAATCGATGCAAGTTCGTTGACCTGAGAATTGAGATAAATAAGGATTTGGCAAGTTAGACGACTGCACTGTGCCCTAATTTTGCTTCCCACTGTATTTACTTCCACCGCGTAACTCATTTTCAAAGAAGAATCACACCTTATAAACAGTTCAAACAGTTTCTCCAACTGTTGTAATGTTTCATCGACCAATGGTACTAAAAATCGCAATCAAATTCCCGCGAAACTTTCTACATTTTATATATCGTATATTATTTAATATTGTACAGTAAGCTTTAATATTTTCTGTGAACGGGCGACATTATCGCGAAGTTGTCTTATCGTTTAACGACGATGTGGCTGGTTCCACGTGCATCGAAAATCCCAACGCCGAATAAAATCTCGCGGATTGGTGGACCGAGATTCCGGCGGTTCGCGCGAATTCGATGGAAAGTTCACCGGGACTCCTCCGGCAGGACGTCTCTCCGCGTTCAAGGTGAACCGGCCGGCACCTGTTCCATTAGAATTTCGTCTCGGTAATCGGCGAATCCGTGGCTTTCGCCGGGACCGGAACACGCGGACCCGATTATGCCCTCGGCCGCGATTGTCCGTAATAATTAATCGAGCTCGACGAAATCGGGATTCAACTGGGTAGCGTCGATGCCGAACGGAGCGTACCGTGAACACGATTCTTTATATCGCGTGCGTTCCAATTTAATGAAACTCGAAATAAAGAAGAAGCCGACACGGTGTGTCGCAATCACGCGCGCGTTTCGACCGCTTTCGCGGGAGTAAAATAACAATGTTTAAGATCCCAGGTAGCGTTGAGAAGAAGAGAGAGCAGTTTCGCTTAATGCGTCGATAAAATCAATATTTGATAGATATAAATAAAGCTGTTTATACGGGGTTGGTCGCGAGCCGCAAATCCCCGGCTTTAAGGAGCAATTTGCGAAAGTAGAAATTAAACGGCGGCCTATCGGCCCGCGCAACGATTTCGCGAAGCACCGGCCGGGACGTTAACTTCCCCGTTGAATTTCATTAAAACGATTATTTTATTGGTAACTAGCCGCTCGGGACGGGCGCGCGCGCGCGCGCACACACACATCGGTGGATGCATAAACAGGCGGCCGGTCTAAACCGTAAGTAGTCGCGCGTATGAAATTCAATCTGAAATTTCATAAACGTTCCCTCCCCCCCCCCCCCCCTCCTCCCGCCGGCCTGGGTCACACGGGGACTCTGCCGAACCACAGTCACCGAACAAGATCGTTTTACCGGTGTGAGAAATGATTTTCCCGGCCGGCTGGACCGGTATCGACCCGCGGATTTAATTGCACAGGAGCGGCGGGGCTATCTTACGGTTTATACCGGGAGGTTGGATCCTGATCCTTCTTAATCCCTCCTCAAACTGGTAACCCGAGATGTTTCAGTGTCTTACCAGGGAGGGAGGTTCTCCACGGACACCGGAGACGACGACCCTCCCCCTTTCAACTTTACGTTTGTTTACCTATATACCTTGCAGGATGTGCTATCGGTTACGGCTAAAGATCAACTGACCGAAAATGGAACTTCGTGGAAACCACCCCCCCGGTGAACAGCGCGACGCGCGGGGCTCGATCGAGTCAACAACCGTCAATCCGGTTCCGGAACTTCGTTTCTGGAAATCGCGTTTTCCATTTCTCAACGCGCGACCGCGTATTGCTCTCTCTCTCTCTCTCTCTCTCTCTCTCTCTCGGAATCTCTACGCCGGAAACTCGCCGCGAGATCGATATCCAATTGAAATTGCTGGCCGGCGTCGAAGTTCGCGCTGTTAATCCTGCTATCGATTTCTCGCACGCGTTCCGCCGGTTCTTCGGAAATTGCTGTTCCACCGGACGCCGATGGACCTTTTGTGAAACGACGGTGGTGCAATCGTTGCAGCTAGTAGACGATCTTCGGTGCTTTCATTTTGGTCCATTAGTATTTTGACTGTTTATGAACGGTGTCTGAATCGCCGACCAAAAGTATTCGGATATTGGTACAACTTTGACTTTTGCGCCAAATATTTAATCCATTTGCATCATAAGCGTATATATGTGCGCATTTTGCCTGGCAACTATCACCAAAGCGCATATTATTTATACCAGGTCTGTCATTAATATTTAAATATAGTAAAAAAAAATAATTGGTGATAACGAATTTTTGACTTTTCTTTGTGATGCAAATGGGTTAAATAAATATACATTGCCAGGGAAAACTCCTTTACGGTATATTAGAGTATATACGCCCAATAGTCGCACGTGCTGGACATTCCGCGAGACAATGAAACGATACAATTAGCAGCCGATCCGCCCGATCGCGACGACGCGCTGCTTCGATACCGGTTCGACGGAGCGGCGGGATGCTCGGGAATTAACACGCGTCGCTATCAGCGAGCGTGTCCCGGCGCAGAGGATAGCACGCGTTGGCGGAATGCAAGCGGAAGAGGCCGGCTAAGCAACAACCGTCCGTGGTCCAGCGAGACGGAGAGTGGCGTTTGTCGGTCGGACATCATCAAGAATCCTCGACAGGCTCTCGAAGGATCGATCAGAGACCGCGACGCGCACGGGCGTCTAGTCTTTAGAGACGGCGTCGGGTGATTTACAGCTTCCTCTCGCGCACCGATCCTGCTACAACAGCAGCAGCAGCAGAGGTTGCAGTAGCAACGATGGCAGGTGCAACGGCACCGGGCGTCTCCTCGGCGCACAGAATTGTGCTGAGTTCGTGCTGGCAAGGCGACGTACGAGTGATTTGCACCGCGAGCCCGCAGCCCAACGGGAGGAGCATAACGGGCCGGTTAAGCCACTCGACGCCGTTCCGTGTCTGCCGCTTGGTCACCGGTAATTAACAGGCCCCGTAAAGCACCGTACGAATCGAGCGGGCACCGTGCTGCACGCGTCTCGGCTTCGCGTCAAGATGCTCCTTGGAACACAGCCGGCGGGACGCGAGCCGCAACCTCTCTCTCTCTCTCTCCGGGCTTTTCTTGCGGCCCTCTGCTGCTCCTCTCCGGCCCGACCACGATTAATTGTCACGGAAACGCTGTTGTTTCAACGGAACCGCCGCCCACGCCGCGCAACGTCGCCGCCGTAATTTGTAACCTCTGCCGGCAAGTTTCGGGATCGAATCTCCGCCGCTGCCGTCAACCGCGGCGAGGTCCCCCCCGATTTCGACGCTGGGATCGTCGCGGTAGCCTTCACGTCCCTTCGATATCCTTTATTCTATAGTCAAGTCTATATATAGTCTATTTGTTCAATGCTTCGTCGCGAAGGTTTTACAAGATCGCAGTCAGCTTCGCGAGTTTGGAGACACGCCGACGTCGCGGAATGGGAACTCACGATTTAGCACGACTTTCTTCGGATAAACGAGCTCGAGCAGACTGCATTCTGCCGTAATCTCGCGTGTCCAACGTTTTTGACCCAATACTCACCATTCTCCCTTCTTTAGTATAAAAAAATTGAAATCTGTAAAAACAGGTTTTTCTATATCTGCAATAATTCATTCGTGCCAATGAAAATAGGACAATCAATCGTCCCAAAATTGGAAAATAAATAATAACACTAATAATGCTTCAAATTAAAGTACAGCGTAGATCCTCGTATAATTTTATTGCTTTTTTAATTGCGCCGAGTGACGGGTTAACGACAAAGAGGCCTACGTATACGGAGAAGTTACAGGGAGAGCATCCGCCGGTATTTTCCGCCGCGATTGTCTCGAGCCGCGCGATCCAATTTCGGAAAAGCGACGGTCTCTGAAAGCTTGTCGGAAATTAACGAGAGTCGCGCGGCAGAGTAACCGATATTGAAATGAGCCGTCAGGGAGGGAGGGGGGGAACGGTCTCGAGAACTATCACGGAGGCATCGAGCACACGCTCTCTCGCCCTGGTCCCGACAGCGTAACCGTCGCGTCGAGTGCTATGTGTATTTCCAATTTCAAAGGCGTGCAGCGCGCCCCCTATAGCCGAGCCCACTTTGCGAGACACCTCAAACGCCGATTCTAGTTGCGACGCGAAGAAGCATCTCCTACTCGATACACTCGGCATTGTGTCCTCGGATGCGAGACCCATTTGCTCGGAGGCTGGAGAGTCCTGTAACGGCGAGAGAGGAGGACGCTGGCGAGGAGGAACGACGAGAAGGAGAATGAGGAAGACTAGGAGGAAGATGAGGAACACGAGGAGGAAGACGAGGAACACGAGGAGGAGGAGGAGGAGGAGCAGGCAGCTTGTAGACCGGCGACGGCGTTCTATTTAATTAAGTTTGCATTGTATCGAAGTGCATGCTGCCGGGAAAAGATCGTTATCGAACTTTCGCGAGATATGACGTCCCCTTGGCCCACCACACTTATCAGGGACGATCTGCCGGAGCAAATGAACGGCCGTTCGAACGTTCACTCCTAACGAGATCGAGAGCTGTGCCCCGCGCGCCGCGCCGCGCCGGCGCGAACCCGTGCACGTTCCTCCTTCTGTTGCTTCGCGAACGAACGGTTCCACCGCGCTCCGCCATTCGGAATTTCTACGTTTACGGACGAGTCCTGATTCTACGGCGATACCCGGGTTTACGGTAGACTGTTCCCCGGACGTCCCCGTGAAAATAGTTTTACCTTCGCCCGGACAACTATCCTACACTCGCTCGAACTCAGGATTCCTGATGAATATTCTTACCAATAGAAAGTTCGCTTTTCCAATCGAAAGCATCAGTTCTTGTCACGTTTTGTAGAAATTATTATTATATAACAATATTAATTTTATTATTGTAAAAATTATTAGTGTATAAACATTGTGTCAGAACACTCGATTATGGCGGAACAGTCGGTCACGTTATGCGATCCAAATATGAGTGACACTAATTTCTGGCCAATCGTGAAAATTCATTTTTACTATAATATATTCTTATTTTACTATAATATAACAAATTGAATTTGATTAAAATGTTTCGGGTGCGAAAGAGTTCTACTGCCAACCCCTATGATAAATATTAACATTCTAGTTTCGCTTTAATTAATTAAATTGCTTTAATTATGCGAGGATTTTAGTGGCACTAAACGTGCTAATATAGATAATAATTTATATTTATATAATAATTTAAAGATAATCATTGAAATTGAATATCTGAGCCCTATACGTAGTGATATTATATTTTATACTATATATTACACTGTAAAAGGGCGGAGAGAATTCATCGATTCTACCTTCATTGTAATTCTAGCATTCGTTCGTTGCACCGCGCCCCCGCAGTAGAACCTCCATTACCCTTTCCTCTAACATCAGAATCATCTGCTTTACATATACTTTTCACGTGCAATCGGTTTAATCTCGAGCAATCTATATGCAAAGCGATTTTCTGTACGAGTTAATAGTGATGAAATCTTGCACTGTAAATAAGTAATCGTCCCATTATCCGAACAGCCGCGTAATCCTGTTTAGCCCGGATAATCGAGGCTCCTACCGTGCCCGCGTCGCTCGGCGAAACCTTTCGCGCGCACAATCACCTTGTTAACAATAGCGTTAGCAAAATTCAGGATCAGCGAGCAACCGAATCCTCATTTATCCGCGGAAAGATCGCCGCGACATCGATCGAAATAATATTTCGTTTCGATTCTTAGACGGCGCAATTCGGTAATTCGGACACGTCCACCCGGAAATTCGCCGCGCCGCGCCGCGCCGCGGCATCGTTTCATTATGCGCGGACACACGCGGCCGCCTTTAATTACCCGTATAGAGAATTTTTGAAACGGGCATCGCCCGGTCAGGCGACGCACGCTGCATAGGATAAAGTGTCGCATTCCCGGAATATTTTTCCGCCGAGTTTCCGCCGGCGTGTTACTTTTTTTCCCACGCGTTCGCGGCGCCCGTCCGCGAATGCAAATAATCTGTCGCTGGGAGGTGAAACACGGCGGCGGACGTGATGTTTCCCGACTAATAACTCGTAATAATACGCAACACCGAAAAGGTGACACGTATTGGAAAGCCTTTTTCCCCGTATGATCGCACGTGATCGCGGAGAGAGAGAGAGAGAGAGAGAGAGAGAGAGAGAGAGCCCGTCACGCGACTACAGGCATCCGAGCTACGCCGCGTCCCCTCCCCTCCTCCACCCCTCCCGTGGCCCCGATATCCTCGTATAATTAGCTCCACGGTATTGTAACGTTCGTATTAGCATAAGGACTCGCCGTCTCTCTCTCTAATCGATCCCGCAATTTACCGGCGGTCCGACTCGAACGGGGCACAAACTCCCGTCGTTTCCTACGTTCACGTTTCCACGGAAAGATCGGATCGATTCGACGTGTCCCCGCGATTACGAGCGCGCTCGACAAAGTTCGCGTCCTCGAGCATCCGTTGGCTGACGAATCGTGATGTTCTATCGGAGCTTCTTCTTTCGATGCGCATTTCTCGGCGAACAGGATAGAACGTAAAATGTTTTTGAGATTCGGTAGAAGTTTACTGTAGTTAACAGTTATTGTAAGTAGATCGTAAGATATTCGGGACGTCTTTAAAAATTCGGGACATTTTTGTGCCATTTGAGAAGATACATGTAAGAAAAAGTCAACAAATTACAACTCTTTACAATATAGAGCGATAAAATAGGGGAAGAAGTGTTGGAAATTAAAAAATATAATTGCTGTTACCCTAATTTGATAAAATATTATATTATACAGGTAACTTGTAATTTCTGTATATATTGTAGTTATAGGAACATCGGTAATAATCTCTTATTTACAGAGAAACAAATTGGCTTGGATTATTTCAATAATCCCAACCTCTGACATAAAACATATTATATTATATATCTATATATATATATATTAAAAAATATGTTAAAAAATATAATGGCTGTTATCTCAATTTGATAAAATATAATGAGTGAAGGTACTTGCTGGTCGACAAAAATAACGGGACGTTTACATTTCGTCCACCAAAAGCGTAATTGTAATTTCGATGATCGTGAACGGGACAGATCTGGAACCGGTTACCGGATCGGACGGGCGCGCAGCGTTAATTATGAGCGCCGCGAGTCGCGTGACAAATCGAAATGGTTACCTGTGGCAAGGACATATTGTGATTCCGGTTGATTCATCGATTTTCGCCGGGGCCGCGAGAGCGGGGGATCGTTTTTTCTTGATTTATCGGACCTCCGCAGCGCGGTGACTTATTCTTAAAGACGACGAACCCCAGGACAATTCCAGTTCTTGCCCGATCTCTCCCCCCCCCTCTCTCTCTCTCTCTCGGCGCCGTTCTTGCCAGCACCGACGGCGTCGCGGCGATTGTCACATTTCCCGCAAGTTCGCCGGCCCACTTTATCGTCCCCCTTCCCTATCTATCGTTTTCAGCGCAGTATATCTACGTCGAGAGGCGCGGCGGGCCGCGTTTGTTCCAGAAAACGGAATTCCCTTGTCTGTTGTCTGACGACGCGTCTCGCGGGACGCATATTGTTGCCCCTCTGCACAGGACTTACGATCTCTTGATTTTTCGACCGGAAATCAAACCTGTTCCCCTCGTTCTCCTCCTTTTAACCCTTTGCACTCGAATAATCACTGATGCGCTTTTACAATTATTTTATTACGTTCTGAAATAATTATTGTAACGATAAAGTTTAGATTAAAATAATTGTTGATCAATGAAACTGTTGCTATGGGTTGCAAGAATCAATTTCGCACGCATAAGAGTAACTATAATTGATAAATAAGCAATAAATGTATCTTTAAAATCTGAATAATAGTACGTTAACAAATCAGTGATCCGTCATTATGACGGATTCTGTAAATCTAGTGTTAAGAGCGAAAAAAATAGCTAATCAACGGAGATCTAAAAAAAGTCACAACGCAAAGGGTTAAAATAACGTTAGCTTATGCCAGCATTCGCAATTCCGGTGGAACGAGTATCGCGCAACGCGATGACCGTTAGCTGTCGATCGGCCCGAGATATTTAGTGTCGGAATTTGCGAGTCGATAAGGCGTCGCCTATTATTTTCCGCGGGATGAATGCCCGTATCGTTAATCTATTATAATACGCGCATCAATTCGCTGTCAAACGCATTCCGGCGAATACGGGAGGCCAGCCAGCCAGCCAGCCAGCCAGCCAGCGGCAGCGGCGTAGACGAGGAGAGCGGGTCGCGCGTGGGCGTGGCTTCGGCCCCCGGCGCGTTGAATTCCAATTTTCGTCCTGCAATATTTATGAACTACATTTATCCGGCAAAAATGGAACGGCCCGAAACCGCATAATTTCCCTGTTCCGGTAGTCGCCGGAGAGACCGGCAACGCAAGCGCGCCCGCTCGCTCGCGCGCAGAGGACAAACGAGACCAATTTCGGGAGCACGAAGATTGCTCACGGCGAATCCCATAAACGCATCCGGTAAATAAAGTTTTCGCGCCTCTGTGTTCGACGAACGGCTCTCCCTACCCTCTCACCCTCTCTCCCCCGCCCCTTAAAGCAACTATTTGCTTACGCGGAAAAGGAACTCGAATCCTTTTCGAGTTACAGCCCCCTCCTCCCCACCCGCCCCGGTTCGGCTCCGTGGACTTGCCGCCGCCCGCGCGCCCTTTGTTACCAAGTTTCGCCTCCCGCGCTCCGCCCCGCGCGCAGACAGTCGGCCGCTGCTCGCGATTTATGACGAGCTAAATTGCAAGTTTGAAGAACTTGTTAAATCGTGGGCGACCACTTTCTGGAATTGCCGCTGTTAAGTTGCGCCCGTAGTTTTAATGGCCGCGCGGAAAAATAATTGGCTTCTTCTTCTTCTTCTTTTTCTTTTTCTCGTTGCGACGCGCGTCTCAATTGTTGCTTTCGGGAACGTTTACATTCCGCGGAGGTAGTTGGATAGAATCCGCGATCGAGGGGTCGCTCGAAACGTTTCGGATTAATATTTATTTATTGATATTTCACTGGAATAACGATTACTCGTTACATCTATTTATTGGAATGATAATGCGAATAATTGTCGGCTGTTTTTACGTAACAAAAATATATATTCGCGAGAGTGTATTCGGGACCAGCTCGATTATTGAAATGAATTATTTTCTGTCCGAATTCCGATACGAATAAAAATTCGGATAAATTTTAGTTCGAAATTGCTGACAATTCTCGGAAATATTGAGTTGAAGTTCTACGCCTATGTCCAGAGCCAGTAATTTTCTTAAAAATACAAGAAATCACCGGCGAAGCTCGGCGTCCCTAAAACACAGTGATCAACGCGTAAACTTTCTTCCCGGATGGAATAAGACCGCCGACTCGATTACGCGTGTTACGTGAAATCGGATCGCGCGAGACTTTGCGTATATTCGGTGGCCGGCTCGGTCGCGTGTTTCGTAATCTTTCGAAACAAGAAAGATCGATCGTCGATGGAACGGGAGAAGGTCGTCGGCACGGCAGCCGGCGAGCCGCAATCGTTCGCGAGAAAGCAGGGGACGCTCTCGTTCCTGTCCGGTTGCTCGGCCATCGCCGCGCGATAAAATGACAAATCGACGAGCGAAACGTTCACGGAACTAAAAATAATTGGCCGCGAGAAACGCGAATCATTCGCCAATTCGAAGGCGAAAAGACGGGACGGGACGATTGCATCGCGAGGCGCGGTTCGGAACGGGGGAGGCCGAACACCGGAGGAGCGCCGGGTGGACCTGTTCCGTGGGCACCGTGTAACGCGGTAGCTCTTGTAAAGATCATCCTCTGTCGTCGTAACCGCGCGCAGTTTAAATGCCTTCCCCCGCGGCGGTAATGAATTTCTTCAAAGATTAATTCGAAAGTTTTCATGCGTCACCCGATTTAACGAGGGCCGATGACTCGTCTGTTTCGGTTTCGGCCGGCCGGCCGGCCGCCATCTTGCCGAGCGAGATCACGCGCGCGCGCGAGCGCGAGCGCGAGCCGCCGTACTTTATCTGCCATTCGAATCGTAAAAAAATGCTCTCTAATGAGCCAACCCAGCATCGTTAAAGTAGCCCTTTAAAGATTCAGCAATGATAAATCATCGTGATTACCTGTCAAGATATCGGTACCCCCTCCCTTCCTCCCTTCCCTCCTCCCCCCCCGGTTTTTTTCCTTGCGGCGAACCTCGATACGTACAAATTAAAAGCAAGCAAACTGCAGCCGTGGCATTAATTAAGATATTTACGCCATTATCAAAATTCTTTCGTCCTTATCTTCTTTGGCTACCTCTGCCATCTTCATTTTTTTGGGATGCGAGTCTCGTCTGCTCGCGCTTCGATCCAGATCGCGAAATGGGAGCGTTGCCTCGGAATTCGAATCACCACTGCTAACGTGCTACGGTTAACGCTGGATTTACGGAGCACTGAAAGCAGCTGATTTATGCTAGTTTGCGAAAGCAACGACGAAGATATTTGTTCTGATTTTTAACGAGCATCGTTGCAATATTTGTCGCGAAGTGACGCGGATATTGAATAAGTCGTAAATGGATCTTTGCGATCCGAATAATCGCGAGTTAAAAAATTAGCGACCCGTCAGTTTTCATTTTAATATTCTTTCGGAATGTCGACGTTCTCTGAACGCAGATGCAAAATTTTGCACTAGCCTGTCCGATACGCACGATTTACAGTGAACCGAAAAGCTATGATTTTCTTATTAGGTAACATAACCCTATCCTTCCGTATGTATTGACCTCCTCGGACGCCGCGACAATCGCGAAATAATCGCGGATGACGGACACAGTCCGAAAACATTCGGCGGCTTCGTACAGTTGAAAGACCCTTTAGGTTCGCGGAGGACAATCGCGGCAAGGATATCGGCGTCGAGACACACGAATCGGATTAAAATCCCGGCGATGTTTCGACGCGACGCGTCCAGCGAGGATTAATAAATCGGCGGGCTGTTCTTTTTCGAATCACGATCCCCGAGTATCCGCGAGCGATAAAATTCGTGTATTCCCGGGCGTTGGACGCGCGAACTGTAAAATCTGTCGGCAAGGACTCTCTCTCCCGTCCGGCGAATGCTCCTGGAATGCCGAAGGACCATCGTAAAGCTAGCAAGTCCCTCTCGGCTGTATCGCGAACGAATTATCCGGTTGCGGTAAGCTGCGCCCCGTGGAAATCGACGCGGGTTCTGGTATAGTCTTCCCCGGCTTTTACGCGGCGATCACCGCGTAAATACGCGCGAACCGTCGCCGTTTCGTCGCGAGCGACGCGTCGCTTCCGAACGTCGAGCCGGGGGCCGATAACTTTCCCGTCGGGGAGACGCGAACGAGAAGACCCCCCGATTTATGGCCAGTCCGCGGACCACTTAATTGTGTTTATGCAACGTCACTGTCGCCGTTCGTAACTCGCTTCTTCCGAGTAGCCGCGTTACCGCGAACACACGCCGTACCCCCGTGATCGTGATTCACGCGATACTGGACGTTTTACCGGAACGGTGATAATTACTTCGGGAACTGGAGGTGTTCGCAATGCGAATATTTATAACACAAGGATAAGCGATAATGGCGAATCGTCTTTGTTTCGCGATTTATTTTCTCGTGTTATAACCCTTATAGTTTCCAATAAAAGAGTCGTGTTTATCTGCGCGAAATTTACCAGAAATAATTAATGCATACCGAAAGGAATATTATAATATAAAACAGTGTATAATATCTACTAAATACATCGAACATTGGAAATATTTTTTAAATAAATAGGTACATCAAAAACCTGTTCCATGTTCTTTGGGAAAACCAGAAATTGAAGAACCGAGGATAATAATCGAACAATTAGTCTACTTGACGTATTCCACAAGATCTAGATACTCAAACGACAGTGTTCGTATCAGAGTTGAAAGTTCACCGGAGTCCTCGAAATCCCTGTTGACTCCATCGATGCCGGCAATTTTTCCATGCCGCCAACGTATCGGCAACAGATCTTAATAATATTATAATGAAATCTTGGAACGGTATTAACGTTGTCCACAGACAAAAGATAACGTCTATCAATCGGATAAGCCTTTGTATCTGCTGGCAGCAGAGAGCGCAAGATAAGATCGTCTCCTCGAAAAAAGGCAGTTACCTAATTAATTCGCCCGCTATTCCCTGAGTAATCTGTCGGTGGAAAGAAGGCACGGTTATCGGGGCAAGGTAGTCGGGGGGGGATCCGATAAGAGAGCGATATCTTTCGGTTCTTTCCGGCTGGTTAGCACCGGCGTGCCCCTCCCGATCATATTAATTAATCCTGGGATCGGGCAAGAAATCCGGCCGGCTCCGGGAAAAGTTTCGGACGCACCTCCGGGCGACGGGACGTGGGAGAGAGGGGGGAGGGGACGCAGAGCTCGTCGAAGTCGATGGAAACTGTGATAAGTCCGAGGGGGGGCCCGGGAGAACAGAAGGCGGGCAAAGACGGTCGCGATGGAAGAGGGATCGGGAAAGAGAGACCGGTCGGAGAAATAGATCGTGGAACTCGGTTCCGCGGCCTTATTACATCCGTAAATTCCCCGGGGCCAGTGATGGATAACATTAACCCATCGGCAACGACAAATTACTTAACCCCGGCGGAGGATCGGTTCTCGGGGCCCTCCGTTCAACCGGAACCGGGGCTGTTCCTCCGCGGATCGGTGACTCGGCTCTCTCGATCCTCGCTCGCGGATACAACTTCCAAAGTCCACCGTGAACGCCCGGCCTCTCCACCCCCCTCCCCTCCGCCCCGGCCTGAAAGTTTCGCCCGGGAAATTATTCGCGTCCCGGCGAAAGTATCGATGGTCCACGGGAAATCATCCATCGCGTCGTAAAGCCGAAATATTCGGATACCGCTAACTGGAAAACTTTTCCCGACTCCGAAATTAACCTGACGGACCGAGAATTGCTTCGCCGACCGCTCCCTGCGAAAATCTCGGAAATTATCGGACGCTGTGTCTATCGAGCACCGCGTAAAACGATTAGCGGTACGGTTTTTAAACAGAATATAATAACCGCGATTAAAGCGGATCTCGACGTATCGTCGATGACGCGTTAAGCGGGGCATTTGTTAAACGTGTTGCAGTTTCTCCGTGTTCATTGATCGCCTGTCCGCGATGCGTCTACTTTATCTAATCGAGCAACATTCTCGGTAGACGGCATGATCGTCTAGACTGTGGTAAATGTTTCTGTTGAAACTGGAAATATGAAACGGACGTACGATCTGACGCAACTTTTGCAATGGGCAGATAGGGAAGCAAAGAAAACGTGGCGAAGTCACGTTGTATGCTTTTGTTCGTTTCTCTCGATGATGGGGCCGATGTTCACGGTGCTTGGCAAACTATGTACCAATCCGATCAATTATCTACCCGCATGCAAACTTTCGAGACAATTCACCGCACAAATTCACCGAATTATTTTCATTGTCCGAGTCGACAGCATTTTGATATTGCCATTGCTATTGTAGTAATAATATTAACAGCATTGCTACTATAAAATAATAATATTAACAGCACTGTTACTATATAATAATATTAACAGCACTGCTACTATATAATAATAATATTAAGTATTATATTATTTCTCGAAATATAATATATTTCTCGAAATATAATAATAATATTAACAGCTCCGCAATCGCTGCAATCTTAAAATGATACTGTTCAAAAAGTGCAAGTATGTCGCCGGCGAAAAGAAAGCATCCGAGTCGCCCGAGGACCAATCCCCGAACACAATTTGTCAAATCGAAGTCCACGAGTAATTACATATTAAAAACGTCGGCTACTTCGAAGCTCGCGGCGGATTTCTCTCCAATCTCGCGGTCTCGTTATTCGAGCCACAGGATTACGAAATATCGGCGGAACTCCGTGCTGAAAAATAAATGGGACCCCGGTACGTCCCTTCGCCTAAACTTTCTCGCCGCGAGATACACCGGTCTCGAACAGCGTCGCTTCTTCTTCACGCCGGAAAAGTTTACCGAATTGCGGGAAGTCTCGGCCCCGGACTCCCTTAAGCATCGTCGAGCGTCGAAGCGGAAACACGACGGCCGGTTTTCTCGTTCAGTTGTCGCGGACCAAAGAAGGCTGCGACTTAATTCCTGTCCGTCGATGTCGAAAGAAAATGCATCTGACTGTATATAGGAGGGCTTCTTCCTTGATGCGGTATACTTTCGAGGCGCCTAATCTATTGGACAAGTTGCATTAGGTGTCCTTTAGGCTAACCTATTTTATCTTGGTAATTTCATTGAGAATCGCAAAGCGTGAAAATATTGAGAAAGCTATCTATATCGAATAATTTTATAATTTTACTTTTCAGATTTAATTCGATTCTATGAAATGTTTTAGATAAGAATTTTTGGGTAATTAATGTGGCAATTAAAATGTTGGAGAATAAGGCTGTAGATTCGATGCATTTAGGAACAGAAATTAATAGGTGACATGTTACACTATTTTCGACTTGACAAAGTTGTCGAAACAAGAAGTTATTTATATTTAATAGCAATGTTTGAAAACGTATATCTTTTGTCAAATGAGACTAAACGAAGTCTTTAACTAGTTTGATACGGCTCGTAATTATTTTTCTAGGAAGTCTTCACTGTCGAATCGTCTGTTTTTCAGAGTCGAATCGCCTGGTACAACAATTCTAAAAAGACACGAAAAATCCGAATTCGGTGCCCGAATACTTTTCGGAGCAGCTAGACATAATCTCGGCTCGTCCGACTTCCGCGCCGATCGCCTCTTCCCCCTTTTCCCGTGAAACGGTTCTCGATCGTAAATTCCCGGCGTCCAGTAAATTAGCGCCGCGCCGAGGTGGAAATGAACGCGACACCGTAGATAAGTTAACGATCGCGCGCCATTGGATCGCGTTCGTCGGAAAAGTCTGCTTTTATCCGCGAAATCGTTGCACGGGTAGAACAAGAGCGGGAAGTTTCGCCGAGATTAGGCGATAATCGCGTTATAATTTAATGAATCGTGACCATCGCGCGCGCGTGCTCTTTCGCTGTCGCCATTGTTCGAGCACCTGTTGACGTTGTTGCACGGCGTGCCGATTAATCAAGCAACGAGATTCTTTCGAACGAATTACATTTGTTAACGATATGAGTCACGTAGCTGCGCACACCACTCCGGAGATAATCATTTTGTAATTACGTTCCTTGTCTATCTGCCGTATTTTTTCTCGGGCTTCCTAACGATCAATGTAATCTGTAACATTCTTCGCTTCTAACACACTTCTTCGCTTCAATTTTTTTTTCAGTGTACATCGCGATTAAAGAGTTAATCGCAGCAGATACAAAGAATTGATTGCGTTTATTCCGCTGATAAGACGTCCAGCCCTAAAATGGAAGTAAAATGGACGCCTTCGAGATGACCATTGCTTATCGCAGTACTTTAAAAGTCTTATACATAGACGTCTTTGAAATGTGTTTGTGCTATCTGGATATACCGTGCACATTTAGTTTTATACTATGTTAGTATATATTATATAACTATGTTAGTTTTATACTATATATTATACTAGGCAATTTCGTTGAGTTTTGCAACTACGATTATTGTAAAACGGGAAATGGGTCATGGGAACGTGAAAGTCGGTATAGTTTGAGAAAAAGTGTGCATGATTCGAGACGCGATTTATCACAGCGCCTCGATTCACTGAAAGTTGGAAATGCTTCTGGATCGAAGCGAGAAAACCCGGCTTCTCATTAGGGTCATCGGAAAGGAAGGACACACTCGCGGGTATCGTCCCATTTCTCTCTCTCTCTCTCTCTCTCCCTCTAATCCGACGACGATCGGATCAACCCTCGTTAAGTACGACGTCGTAGTTTCTGCTCGATTGGAGCTGGTTCGCGCGGAGCCGGCCGCGGCGGCCGCTGTCGTCGTCCGGCACACGCGTGCACACATAACGCGGTCGCGTGATGATACCACAATTAATTGGAGCCTCCAGGAAGGCGAGCGCCGGCATCTGTTGCCGGGGGTACGCCGTGCACACGGATACGTTACGGGTTACGATAGCTCGTTAGTCGTTCTATTCCGCGTGCCACGTGATACGGAAAACGCGCGGCCGGCCTCGCGCGGAAATAAAAGAAAATCGCCCGTCGATGCGCGCCGGTACCGTGCTCTCTCGGTCTCTGCGTCGGTGCAAGACACCTTCTGCACGCTTTCCAACGCTAGTATAAAGGAGTCGTCGCTGCGTGGCTACGAAAATAGATAAGAGCGTCTTTATCGGGGCGATTAATGCATTTTTGAAATCGCTATCTGGATTTAAACTCTTGCTGCCCTGCTGATAAACGAAACTCGAATTATTCGATGCGATTCAAAGTTCCCTGCACTCTTTCATTACTGTTCGTTTCAGTTTTAATTTAATAGTAATTTTAATTACTATTTCCACAAAATTCGCTACCGACTTTTGCTCGAACAGCGATGAAATCGATGTGACGCGAAGCGAAGATTATGTGCTGCCAGAAAATATTTCAACATCTTTTATGGAACGTATTTAAACTGCAGCGAGTGTTCTGTATTTTATTTAAACGTTAAATAGACTAGCTCAAGTCATTCGAACCGGTTCGAGAAAAGGTGCCGGATTTTAAAAGTATGCTCGAGAACTTTTTGCCGCGAGTTGTGCACGAGTTAAAAAATCGTTAAATAAACGTGATCGTATCGTAAATGCTTGAACGGCTGATATCTCTAATCGACGAATCACCGATGAACCTTTATCGAGAAGGATGATTTCGAAAGGAAATAATTCAGGTTCCAGGTGGAGGGAATATCGGGAGAGTCCGGGAAATCGAGTCGGTGAACGACGGGGATCGAGGCGCGCCGATCGCCGTTATTAAGATTTCATGGCGCCTCATCCGGTAACAGCGCCGGTCAGCCGGTCTGGAATCCACGCACCGGCCGTAATTCATTTCGACGGCGATAAATAACGCTAATGACAGTTGAATGGCCGACGGAGGCGGGGACCGCGGGCGAAACAAGGGTTCGGGCGTTCAGGCGTTCCCCGTTCAGGCGTTCCTCGTTCAGGCGTTTAGGTTCGCGTGGAACCCGCGGCTTATCCCGACGGCCTTCCGTCCGCTAACGGTCGAGGCCTCCCGGCCGTCGCGAACCGCGTTTACACGTACCGAGCGAACGGCCCGGTGTCCTCACTCCGGATCATTAAACGCGGATTTATAGAATTGATTATTCTAGAAATGGAAACGATACGCGGGCACGTCAGCCGGGAAATATGCGGGACGGTCTCCTGTCGGCGAATTTACGGAGCTGCTCGAACCGCCGGACGTAATGGTATCTTATCGGGTTATTTACTTATCGTAACGGGTATTTCATGAACGCGGGCGACCATCGCGCGTCGCCCGGCGTCGTTCCTCAGGATCGCGAGGAATTCTTGCTCGATGTGTCCCGGGCCGGACCACCGCTGACCGCTTATTGCCTTTATCTGCGATCGTTTCGGCCCGTGACGATTTTATTAATATCTGTTCAATATTCGGGGGATATTAAAAACGTGTACAAAGTCGTCCGATATACACAGTGGCTCAAAAGTCACTCGGAATTATGGAATGAGGACATTCGAAGTAACCTTTTTTTCTTAGCGAAAATTTTCTCCGACGCATGGTTAATGGAGTTATTAATCGTTGGATGGAGTTATTAATAAAACTAAATTTACTCAATAAACTAAATTTTAATGAATTCACTCATCAAAATTAAATTGTAATTACCCCCAACTTATGAACCTTGCACTATACTAACGAGTCAGACTCGTGGTTATTTATACAAAATATTTTATGCAAGCTCTACTAAATATGAATATTATTAATTTCTTTTACGTCGAAGTAAAAATAAATTCTTCTATTACCAATGCATAGAAACAAAGGTAAATATTAAAATTATGTTAAAGACAATATAGAATAAATACTAATCGTCGCAGCATGAAAGGGGCGATAGTGCAAGAGTTTAAAGAAAAACGGTGACCAATGAGAGGCGAGTTCCGCTGCTGCGGTATCGGACAGTTTATCAGAGAAGTCAAAAATCGATACACCGGACCGGGGCTAAAAAAAAAAAGAAGAATTCCGTTCTTTTACACCGTGGCAGCTATGCATCCCTCGAGCCACCGTTATGGGTTCTAATACCGGCCACCATTTGGTCCAAAATTACGAACACGCAGCTGTTGCCCCCGGTATAACCCTAAATCTCGAGCGGCCCTCTATCCGCGCAATCTTTTAGCAGTTTCCGCGCTCGAAACTGCTTTTCCTCGATGCATCGTTCAGCTTGGCAGATACTTGCACGCTTCGAGCGCCAGACGGATCATTCAATTTTCTCGACAATGTAGTCCAGGATGAAAATAATTAATTCCAAACTGTCTATTTAATTTTTTTCTTGTGCCGAGCCGGGATCGATAATTCCGAGGCTCGTGCGGTGCTGGGCGCGTCGCCGAGGTCACGGTTGCCCTTTTTTGAACTTTAAAAATCATCTCTGAGCAGTAGACTCGCTTGCGGCACCTTTCCCATACAGGTTGCGGATATCCCAAGCTGATTCGACAAGCTTTTGGACTGATTTTGTCTCTTGGATATTTAATTTCTAAGAAATCTTGATTTCCAAGAAATCTTGAGAAATTAAATCGTTAGAGCTGAGATTTAATAAATTAAAAAATGAAATTTAAATAATTACCGAGCTGAAAAGAATCTTTCAAACAGCTCACTCGCTCTTTATAATTAACTTTTTAATTAGCGCACAAGTTGTAACAAAAATTCTACGAATTTATTCGCAAAGCCAATAGCATCGATTACGTGTTTTCCGCGCGTCGGATCACGAGGACTGCGACCATAAACTCAGGCCCCGCGTTCCTAGCAGTCATCGACACGCGTAGCGACGACGTTAACAGCGGCTACCGAATTGTTTCGCGCGGTATAATAAACGTCAATCGCCGCGGCAACTGCGCATCTGTTTCTTTTTTGCTCCGCGACTGCCTCGTAAAAAGCCCCGCCTCCACGAAGTGGAAAACTTCCGACGCGAAACTTTTCGAGCACGTTGATCGATCCCCGCTCCACCCACCTGCCCTTCTAATTGCGATTCCGCCTTTTTTTCGCCCCCACCCCCCTCCCCCTAACCCCCTCGTTGCCCCGCTATCGGGCACTTTGTTATCTTCTTCCGCCGCGCGCTCGCTGCTTCGCCCGGCGAAAACAAACGTCGAGAATTTATGGTCGAACGGGGGAGGGGGGTGGGTGGTGCGCGCGCCCTGTCGAGAGGGCTCGCCGTTCCGCGAGAGCCAAGGAGGATACGCGTTGCTTAGGGTCGCGCGGGATCTTCTTGCGCCGCGGGGCACTCGGCCGAAGAAACTTTTCACGATTAACCCATTCCCGTGCCGTTCCATTCGTAGCTGCAACGATTAGAAGCTTTTCGATTGCGATCTGAGAAAGCAGACAGTTTCTGTTGTCGCCGTTTCTCTTGTTTAATACTAAATTTATTGAACAATAAAATCGATTAACGTAAAATGCCTTGTAAAAATGACAAGATATAATTTACTCAGCTTTTGTACTATACTAATTTTATTTTGCGATCATACCTAAGAAGAAAGCAAACTATTACTGTTGTCGCTGTTTCTCTTATTTAACACTAAATTCACCGAACAGTAAAATCGATCGACGTAAAATGCCTTGTAAAAATAACCAGACACAATTTATTTAGATTCTGTGCTATACGAATTTTATTCACCTATTTCCGAATTTAAATTCATGCATTTTAAATCGCCTGGCAATACTGATCCAAAACGCAAATTTATTCGGCAACAGGAATAATTTATCAACTAAACTTATTTACATATTTCCGAATTGAAATTCGTGCATGATGCAGTCGTGCTTATTTTATAAAGTATTGTAATTAAAAAGATAGCGATTAGGAGCGTAGACTACTACTACCCTTAGTCTCCAATCACCGTCCCTCGGTCGAATGAAAGAGCGCGTAATTTTTATTAATCTCGCGATCGAATTCGAACAACGCGAAGCCTGGGAGCAGCGGACGCGAATTTCATTTGATTAAAATCGACGGGAGTGATTGAAAGTAATTCTGGAAAGACATCGAACAGAAGGGATCCGATTAATTCCTGTCCGAGTAATTAGTTGGACCGCGCGCGGACGACCGAGTTATTATTGCGTTACCGCCGCGAATTAACGTCCGGACTGCGTCAATTGTTCCACGCGGGGCGCTATTAACCCTTTGCACTCGAGTGGCGACTCTGAGGCACCACTGAAATTATTCCATTTCATTTCCAAATAATTTTTTGCAACAATAAGGTTTAGGATTTAAGAAATTATTCCATTTCATTCCCAAATAATTTTTGCAACAATAAGGTTTATTATTTAAAAAATTGTCAAGCAACAAAACTGTTGGTAGGAGTCGCGAGAATAAATTTTGTACGCATAAAAATTGATTTTGTTAAATAGAATGGTAATGCCAGGAACCAGAAAAATTATTTCGAATTCACAGTTAAAATGGCTCCGAGTGCAAAGGGTTAACTCTTTCGATCCGATATCGTCGCCGGCTATTGGAAACCGATCCAGATACTCCGTAGATATACGTTCCGAGTCCTTGACCGATGTTTCGGTGATCCTTCGCGAGCGCCGGCCGATTAACGGGCGTGCAAACGCGCGGCCACTTTACAAACACGAAAAACGCATTTACGCCGGCCGATTTTTGTCCACGGGGGTTACTTTTAGCCGGCGCGTGTCCGCTGATTGAAGCGCCCTCGATCGGAACCCGTAATGCTCGCCGCGGGAGAAATATTGCCGGGAATCGAAAAACAATGAAAAATTGCAGGCGGCCGCGCACGGACTTTCCGCGAGTTCTTCCGATTTGTTGCTCGCCCGAAATAAACGAAAATAATTGTCGCAGAGAGCTTTTTGTATCTATAGTAAGTCTTATTAATATTCGGACACTGAACTAGAATGAAATAACTTTTTTCAAACTGAGTTAAATGAGCTGAATTGTCTTTTAGATGATTGAGAGATTAGTATACTAGACAATTATTGAAATACTTTGTTTCAATTTTATTTGAGGCGTTTAGTTCAATGATCACAAAAATTATTACGTTTTAAAGATTGTTAGAATATTAATAGGAGTTTACTGTATATTATTTTTCCATTAAATACAGATATTTGTAACCTCATCGATCGCACTTGACTAGCATTCGTATCGAATCGTTTCTGTAATAAAATATTATTCAACCATTCCATTGTTAAAACACTATTAAAACATTATTAAAAAATTTCTCAATGATCAATAACCGACTGGCATAAAATAGAGATACCATAAGTTAGAAAAATTATTTCAGATTTGCAGCTAAAATAGCTTTCGAGTGTCGTTGTTTAAATATCCGCGGGTTCTTTCATCTATCGATAGAGGACAAGATTGTTTGTTCGGCGCGTCGCTCGCCCGGATAACGTGGCGTCGATGCTCGCACGGGACGGTCGGCAAATGAACAGATCGTCGCGTCTCAGATTGACAGTGTAATCAAAGCAAGTGGGCGAATCAGCCAGAATTTGACGGATTGGCATATGCAGATACCGCGATTGCATCCCGTCCGACAATTGTCGAAGTGCGTCGTCGGTCGTGTCGGGATCGATTCGGTCGTAATGTCGCGCCGACTTCAATCAGGCTAACGTAATATTGCGTAATAACCCGGTGTCCCCCTTTTCTCGGTCCACCCGTCCCTCCCCCGCAAGCCGCCAGCAAAATTGCCGTTCCGCGAACTCGATTCTTACGTCGCGCCGACTATCGACCCCTTTGTTACGGCAATCTTTCCCGTTCTCGCCCGACGATCGAGGAAAAATTGCACGCGCACGGATGTGATATTAAAAATATTTTTTTTAATTATTTAAAAACTGTGTTAAATAGTAAAACTAGCACAAGAATAAATTTCATATGCATAAAAATGCACTTTGTTGAAATAAAAATACCATAAATCAGAGAAGTTATTTTAGATTTACGGTTAAAATTGTTTCGAGTGGAAAGGGTTAATCGCGAACGAATCGTCTCGCAGGCCCCTCCGACTGGCATTCTCGCGAGCCGCGTATCGGGTCGCGAATCCAACGCCGACGCTTCCGTCGAAAAATAAGCGTCGTTGCAGAAAAACCGGAAGCAATTTCGCGCGGCGTAAACTTAAACGATGAATTCCTTTCTCTCCCCCCCTGGCCGTCGGTGGGGCTGCTCAAGGATTCCGGCTATTAAAACCGCGTTTGCAAAGTTAGCCCCATAACCGGCGCGAAAAGAGAAACGCATGAGAAACGTTCTTTGAGGGGGCCAGCAATACCGGGGATGTTTCCGTGAATTCCCGGCGGCGAAGACGTCCGCGCAGTTTTAAGAAGATTAATCCGGAACCGCGAGGTGCGCAACGAGCCGGTTAGACTGAAAGTAATTGATGCAATTAAGGATTCTCTTTGGAGGCTCGCCGGATCATAGAAAGCGGGGGGGGCGGGGGTGAGGCGGGCCGGGAGAGAAGGCAGCCGCCGCCGCTTCGATTCGACGCACGTTCCCCGATTATACCCGGATTCCAATTAAACTGTTGCGAGATCCGATATTGTTCGGCGAACTCGAGGCGACGGCTGTAACGAAAAGCTAAGAACGCGGTCTCCCCGGCCCCCGATAAATCGGCGAACTTAACCCTTTGCGCTCGAAGCCATTTCAACTGCAAATCGAAAATAATTTTTCCGGCTTCCAGTGTCTCCTTCTTATGTAACAATATTTATTTTATTCGTATGAAATTGAGTCTCGTGACTCATATAATAGTTAAACTTTTAACAATTTTTAAATCTAAGCTTCGGCGATATCTATTAAAAACAATTTTGAAATGTATTATAGTAATTTTAATGGCGCCGCCGAGTCGCCACTCGAGTGATAAGGGTTAAATTACTTCCGGTCGCGTCGAACGGTCGCCGATCGCCGCGATTTTCGTTTTCGACGGCAATGACGGGGGTGGGGGGTCCGAGGCGAGCGTGAAGTATGCATGCGGCTGAATCGGCGCGCGCGCGCTGCTTTATTCTTTTTTCCCCGTATCAATCCCGGCTGCGAAAAACACGCTGAATAAAATATATATACATATATATATACCGGGAACCATGAACGACCGCGCAAAAAAAGGGTCCAACACTCGAAATGAAATTCGCGCGCGGCCGGCCGCGGCGCTTTGCTAGCAGAAAAGTGTCGGCGCGCGTGTTTTTGTTCGGCTGTAATTTCAACGGTGGTGCGCGCGTATCGGTTACAAACAAAGGGAGAGGAGAGAGACCGGGGAAAATGCGAAAAATTGTCGGACGCCCGGGGCCGAGGGGAAAAAGCCGGGGCCGCCCGCTTAATATCCCCGACTAATGAGCAAACCCGTCGACGGTTTCCATAGCGCGGCCGAAACGCTCCGTTGCGTCCTCGTTTTAACACTTTGCCGACCCCCACCCTCGCGTGATTCCGTTGGCCGATGCGTCGCCCGAAAGTGTCACGAAGATGTAGCTTCGCAACGCTGTTTTTGGACGCGGTTCAGAGCAATCGTGGAAATCAAGGAACGAACGAGAAATCGTCTCGCGGATTCGTCTGCTGGTAAACCGCTCGCGAAGCGGCGAGCGACGCGCGCTGCACCATTTTTCATTTTAACTATAGTGGACGGTATATTAACCCTTTGCACTCGAAGCGATTTTAACTGTAAATATGAAATAATATTTCTGATTCGTACTGTTTCCGTTCTATGCAACAAAATGCACTTTTATGCGGACAAAATTGATTCTTGCGACTCCTATCAATAACCTGACATAACCTAACAATTTTTTAAATCCAAGCTTGGTTGGTATAAAAATTATCTTGCGACGTGGTAGAACAATTTTAGCGGCGCCTCAGAGTCAGCACTCGATTGGAAAAGGTTGAATATATTGAAATTGCCGTATTTATGAGTATTCCTGTTGGGTTTCCTTTTAATTTCGACGATCTTCGCCAATGCAGACGAGATGAAACAGTGGTATTGTTGCAGATGCTCTTTTTACCGGACGAAACTCGAGCTTCGTTTGCGGGCTACCGCTAAAATTACGACTTTCTCTCTCTCTCTTCTTCTCTTTCTCTGGTCGCTTCTTACGTTCGTTTCATTCGATTTTGACACGCAATCTCCGTCGGTAGAGGGGACCCTCACGGCTCCACCCCGCCGGTCGATCAATTTCATTCCGGCCGGCCGCCCTCCGCCCGTATCAATTATGTTCGCGAGATAGGAAAAGCTTATGAATAAATTTGAATAAGCATAATTTTTATTACGCGGAAATATTAGACCCGCGGCCCGGCCCCCTCCCTTTGCATAATCCTTTTTAAACCGGATAATCGTATAGAATGGAACTCTGTGTTTCTATTGCCGGGCAGATAGGCGCCGAACTTTCCGGCTCCGTTGGACCAAAGTCGCGCGGAACGCGCGCCGCCTTGAGAAATAACCGTAGTTTACCGTGTTACGGTGAGTTCAACGGTGGATCAACGGGGACCCGTTTGCAAAATTTTTGCCACGCTTGTTAATGCATTCGCCGCGATACGGTGCCTCCGATTTCCCACGCTTTCTGGGCTGCTTTGAAATCAGCCGGAAAAGTCGCATAACCGTTGCGAGATTAACCCGTTGAATGCTGATTTTTTGTTTAAATTTTCGACGGGAAATTTTGACCGGTAAATGAACAGTATGCACAGCTGTGTAACAACGTAATCATATTCAAATTATGTTTCATACTTTTTAAAAAATCCTACATGGAAATTATGGCACAATGAAAGAATAAATATTAATAAAGAATTTTTCTTTACTGTATGAATTATTTTAAATAAATTCTCAGTTATACATTTGTGTATGCTATTTAATTATAATAATATAAAAATTAATCCAAAGATATCATGTCGCCATTGGTATTTTATTTGTTTCGATTATAGAGTGCCACGTGGAATTCTTTTTAAAAATTGTTTTAAATATTTGCAATCATCTCGATGACCGTAAAAGTGAATAGAAATAAGTGTCTCAAAGTGAAACCCATGCTTTATTTTTTATGGCAAGTCTGTCGATTTTCCTGTACAAAATTCTATTACATAGATCATTGGTCTTTGTCGATTGTCTGACCACTGGTTGATAATACTACTTATTGGAAACGAGCCAGAGTACTGTCCGTTCTCAAACGAAAAATTCAATTTGATTTCGATTTATAAGGCAATTTGTTGGGATTTATTTAGTGGATAGTTGAAGAATTTAATTAATATATATTTATTAATAGAATAACTATATATTTAATAGAATAACTAGGATGCCAATGGATTGAAATACACACTTATGAATAACTAGCCTAACGCACAAAAAGCAGAGCGCGCTCTGGTGAAATCCCTATCTATATATTCTCCTAAACCGGAAGTGGGATAATTCAGTTAACGTCCTATCCAACACATTGAATAACGAAAACTATGTTTTCCAATCGAATTAATAATTTATTAATTTAGCAGATCCTGCGTGGAATCTTTATCACGAGTCCGACTCGTTATTACAGTGCAAGGGATAAAACAGCGTTAAGAACAACTGCACCCGGTTTTCGCATAAATTTCGACGGCGCCGGGAACTCGTCGCAGAGGTCCGAAAATTTTCGCGGTCAACGAAAGGCGGTGTTTATCGCGCGAATAAAGTAACGCCGCGACCGCGTTTTACCGTGAAAAATGTGCCGCGCGGCCCGGTTAATCGAACCCGTGAGTCGCGTCGTCCGAAAGGGGGGGAAACCTTTACCGGAAACCACCGGCAATTACATCTTTATTTATCGATCGGCGTGTACCGGGGCCTGCCCCGCACGGAAAACACTTACGCAATATCGCGGCGGGCTTTAATACTGATTAATTGCCCGCGGAATTATTGGTTAACCGTGTACGAAATTTATTGGAAGTGAAATTGACCCTGCGGCGACGGGCACGGGATCAATGAAACGCGTAATTTGTCTTCGGCCCGGCCTGTGACGTTCGGCCGCGTCGACGATGCCGGTGAAAAAATCGTCGAACCTCGAGGGGTGTCCCGGGCTCGATATTTCACGCGCCGCGAACTTAAATGCGAGTTGAATCTCAAAGTAGATATAATAACACAGTTGTGTCTTCCGTCCCCTTGTAAACTCGACCGTATCCGCGCGGTCTTCTTACAGAGCGCTCCCTTATCGCGAGGTGCTCGGCAAGAGGGGGGAAACGGAATTTCTTCATGAAAGATTAAGCCGAAACTTCCGAAGACATTTTTCACGGGCGATGCTTCGCGGATGAACTTCGCGAATGGAATGGTTCACTATGCGTCGGGTCTCTGTGCCCGGGGATGCTTGGCAAGTGGAAACGGACAGCCATGGACAGACGTCGATGTAATAAACGTGATATATGAATACGTCATATAATTAAATATGTATAGATACATATATATACACATGCATTTATAGTTGTTGTATATTTAAAAATTGATACCGTAAAGAGCAAGATTGAGTTAACATTTTCAAAATTAAGTTACTTCGTCGGAGCCTGTAATGGAAATTTAAAAAATGCATTTGGTACTTCTTGGTAATTGTATATGTATATACTGAAAATTTTATTACATCTTATTTATCCCTAGTAAAGTTTAAAAAAAAATATTTTCCCAAAAATTACCTTTCATTACAAATTTGCATAAAATATAGAAACGTGGGAATATAAAAAATTCTTTGGAATGGATGACATTACGGTAATATACGATTCCGTCGTTGAAATGTAAATAATTGGGAAAAACGGTCGGGACCGTAAAGAGGCGGGGAAAGTTTCTCGCTACGTAACAATCGTCGGTTCCGTGGGGCCGATCAACTTCTCGCCTTTCGCGAGGCAATATTTCAAGCTAACTCCTCCTGGCGTGAAGGCGGAGCTTCATATCCGATTATTAATTAAGTCGTCGGATATGAGATTCACGGGGGTTACCCCGGCCGCCGTTCTTTAAATTGCGGGCGTCGAGGCCAATGAAATATTTAAGCTACCGCCCCCGGTGAAAAATGTTGGTCAGGTTCACGGATACTCGATCAATGTGTAATTGGATAGTCCCGTGTACACTCGCTTGCGAACTGCCTACAGGGAAACTGCTCGGGTCTTCGGGAATAAACCGCGCGTATAAAGTTTCCGTCGCGCGAGCGCGCTGTGTTCCCATGTCCGCGGCGCTGCGCTGCGAACCTCTGCCACTAAGCGCTGACCCCGTTTACTTTAATTGAAATCGCGAAATGCAACCGGGTTAATTACGTTTTTTACAGATTCCCGGACCACGGACCGCGGATAGAAGAAAGGAACACCTTTCGCGCGATGTTGCCGAATTAAATCTGCCACTCGAAAAATCAGCCGAGAAATAGAGCGACCCGATGAATACCCGTGTCTCCGTGCCTTCGATCTCTCGAATAAATAGGAAAACCCAGCGAATCTCTATTAACCCTTTGCACTCGAAGCCGTACGAATTGTAAATCTGGAATCAAAATTTCTGGCCTTATGGTACTTCCATTTTATGCAACAAAGTGCACTATTGTGCATATGAAATTGATTTTTTTGTGACTCGTATTAACAGTTACACTGTTTAACAATTTTTTCAACGTATACTTTGTTCTTATAAAAATGGTCTTGGGGCGTGGTGGAACAATTTTGAGTGGTGCTTCAGAGTCACCGTTCGAGTGCGAAGGGTTAAAACTCGCATGTTTGAATAAACGATGTTTTATCATTGCAAGTAATTGTTCTATTGTTCTCGTCTTTTGTCGAGGACTCGTCGATTACGTATTAATTGGTCCACCGTTTATGGCGCAGCCTGTAGAAAGTCAGGTCCGAGTGAGTTTCAGTAAGGACGAAAAAATTTCATTGCCAGGAACTAGAGGTTGTTCGCGATAAGAAACGTCCAAAGGATCGCGAGTGCAAAAGAGAGAGAGAGAGAGAGAGAAAGAATGAGAGATGAAGAGAGATGGAGAAGGTAGGAGGGAGGGAGGGGAGGAGAGATTAAAGGCGCACACGTGTATACGCAATAGAAAGAGAACGGTCGCCGGGACGATTCTCTTTTTGATCGTTTTTTGACGGGTCGACACTCGATGGGTCGACGGGGCCGTTAATTAGACCGGCCGGCGACTTGCCCCCAGCTGCACACGGCAATTGCAACACACAAGCAACGGCTTGAGAATTCAAGGTGGCGTAATCTCCTTCCCGTGTGCGTACGCGGCCCTGCGCCGTGGCCGGGACAGCCGCGCGCGCGGGGGCTAAAATAATTCAGCATATTACACGCATAGTTTAGCACGCGAGCCAACGTTTGGCGTGGTACCCGGCGACCTTCTTCGCCGTCTCTCCTCCTATTTCTCCGTACCCCGATCCGATCTCTACCCCTTCCCTTTCCCTCTGCTCTTTTCTCCGCCGTTTCTCCTTTTTCCTCTTTCGTCCTCTTTCCGCTTGCTCGTCCACGCACTTTCGCCGCGCCGAACGCAGCTTGCTCGATGCTCGCTTCTTACTGCGACGAAAACATCGATCTCTGTAATACTTTCAATGTATGTACGCTGTTAGACGAGACAATTGTCATGATTGTACGAAAGAGAATGGTTGCGATCAAAGTGGATTAATTTTCTTCTTGGAATTTTTAGCACCGTGTCACATATTTATCTGTTAGAATATTTTCGAATAACGATATCAGATATTGAGAACTTATTATATTGAAATTGTTTCTAATTTGTTGTCTGTTATATTACAAAAATCTGAAAAGTTACAGCAAACAATTTGAAATATATTAATATATCATTATTTCAGCAATATTATTTCAATATTATTTCAATATTGTCATATTATTCTAAATATAATTATAACATTTATTATAACTATATTAAATTCTTCCAAATGTATAAATAATTTTGTATCGCACCTTCCAGTGTTTCCGTCGATAAAATCCGTGGCGCAAATAGTCGAGATCATCGTGCAAGTTAATTTCGCGATCCGAGCAAATAGCAACCTATCGCCTACATACGGTCGAGACGTCGGCGATACAGCGCGCGAGAAACTCGATGTACGTTTTCTCCGTAGAACGCGACGATTCGAAAGATCGAGCATCCAACGGCGAGGCTCGTAAACTTGATGTACGATTTTTCCTTAAGCGTACCACGGCGACAGAAACGAGGAGAATTTGAATTTTTCTGACCGCGATTCCTAATTGTATCGGACAGCGCCGGTCGGGTTAATTGCTATAAAATTCCAGCGAGCCGGACGAGCGAAGAAGCCGGCGGAGCGACGACGATCGGATTCCCGCGTTCGCCCGACTATACTATATTCCGGTTCCACTCGCGGCGCGTTCTCTCGCCTATTAGACGACGGGTAACGGCCGTCCTAGTCGATCGTATAAACGTTTATTGCCGCGCCGATCTTTCAATTCGAGCGAGAACACGTCCGCCGCTCGCGTGTACGCGTCGCCCGCGTTCGCGAACGCTCGCGCGCGCGCGGCCCTGTTCCGCGAATTCGCCACCACCGCGAGACCCCGCCCCGGCTAATCGCGTCCAGCGAAAAATAACTGCGTCCAGGAAGCAATAAGGAATCCCCGACCGCGCCGGTTTCATACCTTCGAGCCGATCGATCGGACGTATAAATTCTCTCTCGCTCTCTCTCTCTCTCTCTCCCCGCGAAATCGCGGGACATGCGCGGGAACGCGAAATCGCCGGCGATCGGACACACGGATTACACCTCGATCGGTGGCCGACGATTTTATGTCACCAGACGTTTCTTATCGCGCGATAAACTTGCAATGGATTCGACGTTTCCGTTCCAGCTCGGCGCAAATCTTTCGAAGCGTTTTAACTAGCGTATGGAGATCCGGATTATGTACTTCCCCACGGTTGTCGAGACTGGCCAAGAAGTGGAAGATCGACCGGCAAACTGCTCTATCATCGTTCACGGACCTAGTCTTCATTGTTTCAATATAGTCATAAAGCATAATATTGTGTTATCACATTAAAGGCGGGAGTCGTAGTAATACGATTTATTAGTTTCTAGTTCCTTTTTAATATTTCTTGTAGTTTTAAGAGTTTAAATAAACTTTTGTAAGACTAAATTTTTGGTTCTTTCGTCGGTGTTCTTTCGGCCCCGGCGAGGAATTAATAATCCCGTGACTTTCGCGAGCCTCGCCGCGGGTAAACGGCGCACGGAGCTCGATAATACCGAGAAAGAAGTCGCCGATGCCGGTTAATTCGCGTCCGGTCCGCAAAAAGAACTCGCGCGCGCGCGAACATCCGCAACGTCGTTAACGATGCTCCTCGGGCCGCTTGAAAAATGCCGGCCGCGTTAATGGCCGCCCGGTTAAGTACCTCCGGCAAGCCAGTCGGCTCGCTGTCGACTATTCGTCATAATCTGTTCTCGCGTTCCCGGATCCCGTTCCGGCCGAGCTTTCGCGCGTCGGAGCCGGTCGCGGTCTCCCCCTCGCGAACTTTTTCGGACTTTCGGCTCGCGCGGCCACCCCTTTTCCCGCCCCGTCGCCGCTCCTTCGTTTCCCCCCTCTCCCCCTGCCTACCCGAGAAGGCGGAAGCTCGTAAAAAGTTACGGCGATAAAAGTTGAACGATCGATTAAATTTCCAGCGGTGCCGCCGGTCCATTTTCAATGTTAAACATCTCGCGGGCATTCAATTACCTCCGCCGCCGCCGCTGCAACGGTTCATTACAGCCACTGAATTTGCCCAATAACGGCGGGGGCAACTTCGCGAGGCCGCACAACGTTTCGGATGTTGTTCCACTCCGCGTCCAATCATTCGATTACCAACTTGTTCGCCGGATCCTGGCCGCGGTGTTAAAATCCGTGGCTGGATGAACTCCTCGCGGACGTTTCCTTTGTTTGCCGCTTTTCGGAGGGGAACTCTTGAGGCTGGTTCTCGGTCACGGAGGATAATTTGATCAGGCGACGAGTATTGGACGCTGGGATTTAGCCGTTTTATGTTGTTATTATTATTATTAATAAAGAGATTAATATTTAGGGAAATTATGAACACGCGAATATAGATTTCCAAGTACATTTAAAAATAATAATCTACTTATCCAAATTTCAATTTCTAGAAAATTGTAGATCGCAGGTGCAGATACTTTATCACTTTATTTATTTACTGAATGGTAGTATTAATATAATTTAACGGATATTAACGGAGGGGGGACAACCGAGTCCAAAGGTTTAATATTATTAATTTCATCTACGTCGAAATAAAAATAAATTCTTCTGTTGTCAAAGCTTAGAAAGAAAAGAACACAAGGACAATAAAAGGAACAAAAATTGTCCGGTCCTTTTATTAAAAATATTAAAGATAAATAAGTGCTGATCAAAAGAATCATAGCGCAAGGGGTTAACAGCGGCGACAAATGCGTTAAATTAAGGAGATCCCCTCGTTCGGTAAATAAAGCGTTAACCAAGTATATTACAGCACATGAAAATGAAACAATTCATCGCGAAAGAAGTTGTTAAAACACGGCGCATCCCCGTTGGTTCAACTTCATACGGATCGTGCAAAGACTGCTTCTAGCTCGGCCCGCGGGGTTCGCTCTCGCTCGCAGCCACCCATAAATTAGACGACTTATACCGATATTGCATTCTCTGTAGAGTATACGGCGCAGCATGAAGGATCCGCGCGCGGCGGCGGCGGCTGCGACACGATGTTCAAACCGAAAGAGAATGAGCGAGCTAAGCGAAACATCGCGTAGGAAATTCCTCGTTCCGAAAGCGCGCGGTACAGTTTGCACGAATGAATGCAAATGCCGTGGAGGAGGAGGAGGAGGAGGGAGGAGGAGGGAGGAAGAGGATACAAGATAGAGGGTGGGGTCGATTCGTATTCCCCGAAACGACGAGAGTCGGCGGATCCGACTGTGCTCGACAACAGTCCTCGCTTCGTTTCCTCGCGCGGATAACAAAAGCAGACAGCTACGGAGTATACACGGGTTACGAAGACGGAGATACGGAGAGACGGGGAGGATCGTCAAAGGGGTTTGGCCCGTTCGCTGTCATTATAATTACCGCAAAACCGTAACCGTCGCGTTCCTAAGTCGTAACTAAGATTTAGATTGCGGGTGAGGGATAGCCGTCGCGATAATAACGGCCCAGGCAAAGAGAGAGAGGAGAGAGAGAGAGAGAGAGAGAGAGAGACCCGGCGAACTGTGATATTATTGCGGCCGAATGGTCCTTTCGTATTCTCACGGGTATCTCGTCTACCAAGCGTCTTCTCGTCGCTGGTTGCCATTGCGGTCGCCCCTCCCCGTTCCATCCGAATTCGATTCGCGAACAGAGGGACGAATCTTCGCGAGGACGTCTCTCTTTCCGCGCGGTCCTTTCGCTCGCAGACCAAGAAACGCGCCCTCGACCGGATCGCGTATCCGCCGATCCGTTTCTCTCCAAAAACCGCGACAGCGATACCCTAAAAAGTCATCCCCGAAAAAAGTTCGGCCGCTGGCCCACGGAAAATGGTAACCCGAACTTGAAGCACGGTGGTCATCGATACACCGGCACCTCTGCCGATCATGGGACCATTAATCCTCGGTTACCTGGCTTAATTTGATACATTTCTAACTGGTTCTTGTTAAGCGGGCTGCTTTTTATGCCGGCCGTTGATTTATTGCTTTTAGGGAGGATTATTGTTTGCCAGGAACAAGGGGCTTTAAGGGGGCTTTAAGGGGGCCATTATGGCATAGATGATTTTCTATTGGGATTTTTATCCCAATTTTTACTATATTGGGATTTTTCTTTCATTGCGGATTGCATCTACGTTGTCGCATTATTTTAGCAAAAACGTGTATTGTTCTTACCGCCTAATGTATCGAATTTGTTACAATTAAGATAAGATTGAATATTAGTAAAGCCAAAGCAGCACTGCGGAGGGGAAATGAAATACTTTTACCACCGTTTCTGATACTGTAATTTTTAACCTTAGTTGTCCAAATTCTACTTTAAATATCCCAAATCTTCCAAGAAGATTATTCTTCCATAGTTCTGTAAAATCATAGTTATCGGTGGTCTAACTTATTTTCTAAAATTTATCTGATCTCAAATTGAAATATAGTTTCAAGCGGTCGGGCACCGGTCTCGAAACGCTGTGGACATTGGCAGGGAATGGGGTGGCGGGTCGAGATTCCCTCGAAATTTCCAGCAGCCGCATTATAACACGTCCGTTCCCTTCGGCATCGGCACCGCGTCGTGCCCGCGCCGCGGATCCCCGGGAATAGAGCGACGCGGCCGCAGTAACACTTCAAAGCATATTTATTCGAGCGAAACAGCCGGAGCGAATAAGTAATTTCAGAGAGGTTTAACTTTCATGAAAAAGTCCGCGTGGCCGGGGCCTTTGTGAATCCGACCGGGGAGCTGCCCGGCCTCGTAATGTATGCCGCGCGCTTAAAAGCCCCCTTTCTACGGAATGCGCAATTATTTTTTAATGCACATTATTAAATACTCGCGTGTCCGCGCGGCGTCGCGCCGGCTTCGGCCTCCGCGGTTCACGCGACCGAGACGCCGCCGCGGGAACACGGGATCTCGTAAACACTTTCGCCGCGCGCGTTTCTTATCCGACGCATCCGATTGCCCTCGACGCCGACGATCGGGCGACCGACTTTGGATAATTGCGAAACCCGACCGCATCTTTGGACCCCTTGCGCTCGAATGGTGACGAGGCGACTAGGAGTGGTGACTTCGAGGCGCCACTAAAATTGTTCCATCATATCCGGAGATAATTTTTATGGAAACAATGTTTAAATTTGAAAAAATTGTTAAATAGTGAAACTGTTGGTAGGAGTCACAAGAATCAATTTCGTATGAACGAAAGTTGCATTTTGTTGCATAGAATGGAAAAACAGAAAAATTATTTCAGGTTTACATTTAAAATCGCTTCGAGTGCAAAGGGTTAAGTACCGCACGTTCGATGATCTCTCGATTTCACGTACCATCGCCGCGTCGAATTCAATTCCTCTTTCGTATCGCAAACTCTGCGCGCGTTATTTTAGAACACGTTGATTAATACGCGGCCGTACATCTGGAGCTCCCTTTATGCCGTTCTCTTTCACGCGATTCTCTAACGCGTTTCATACATCTCCATGCAAATTTTTGAAACGTTTCCTCCGTATTTGCGGACAGAGAATATATTTCGTTCCCGCATAATTATTCGTTATAATATAACAGAAAGTAATACCGCCGCCGCCTCTATTTCTTCGCGTGTTTACCGAAAAGGATATTTCTATAAAACAGAGCCGCGAAGAACGTTAAACAAGCGCACGAAATAAGTAAGTTTAATCTTTGATAAAACAGAGGACTCGGTAATTCTGCACCATGAATTTTAAGGTGGAACGCAATGGAAGATGAAATTTAGAAAACTGGAGATTCAATTTTATTTATTATATTTTTTTTCTTTATTTATCTATTTATCTACTATTATTCTTACATAATTTCTTAAATATTAGACACCTTTCATGACAAATGAAATTAGTAAAATAATATGTTGGAGTTATGTTGTGTAAGGTAAGTAATGAAGTGAATACCTGGAGTACAAGGTTCGCCACGACACAATTTTAATAAATAAAATTTTTAACAAGAGAGTATCACGGCGTGCATCGGCCTACGAAACGAACCACGTTACACTCTGCGTTAACAGGAAAGTACACGGTAGCGAACACCGCCAAATTGAAATCTTCATTTCTCTAACAAAATAAATTATAGGGTGCCATAACAGAAGCCGATTTATAGATCGGCAAAGCGTTGAACAGACGCGATATTAAATCAAAAAATTGAGAAGAAAAGAGAAGTCGCGCATCCATTCTGTAAAACGAAAAATCCATGGGATCTCGTCGAGATTTCTCGACGAAAATTTACGGATCGATCGTGGCTCGGAAGAACGGCGTCGCGAGCCCGTAAGGCGGAGCAGTCGCGGGGAATTAGTCCTCGCGAGCGGCGAAACGTGCCCGGAAAGGGTGAGCGCGCGGGGACCGGTCTAATCGCAATTTTCGCATTAATTTAGATTAAGGACGCGCGTGTGAAATCGGGACCGCGATTTGTTACGAAGCGACCGCGAGGAGAGCAGAGGCTTCCGCGGTTCGTCGCGCTAAACCGCGCGTGCCAGTTTCCGGGCGGCTTGTTCCTCGTAGGAGGGATACACCCGGCAAATTGCTCGCGCGACACGTTTCTTCGCGATCCGCGCGCCGACCCAATTATACGAGCGTAACACACGGCTCGCCGGGACGCGCGATCCCTGTCTCCGACAGCCGAGGATCGGCGGCAACAACGTTTAATTAGATTGCTTTCTAATTCACGGCGCTGCCAGTGTTAGTAGGACGCGCGCCGATGATGCGCCGGGAAATTATTATAATCGCTCGCGCGACGGGTACCCGGCGATGCGCCGGCAAAACCATAAATTTCCCAGACCGTGACCCGCTAACGACGCCGATTACGGGGGAGCCCCCTCCTTTATTGATTCGCCACGCGTGGATCTGCGCCGAATAAAAAATAGGTTAATAACGCGGTCGGCGATCCTGAAAAATTTCATGAACATCCACCGTGTCTTTTTACCTTTTATCGAGGAGAGCGTTCGTTCGGATGTTAGCTGATTGCTTGATTGTAGGCACGTACCTGTGGCGTGCTTTATTTAACTGCAACGATCAGCTAATTGATACTTCGTTGTTTAATTTTTAATGAAGGATGATGCGGATTAACGAAGATGCTGATGCGAAGGTATCAATTTGTTTTTATTGTAAAGATAGTAAGACCAAGGCATCGATTTCTTTTATTGCAAAGATACTAAGACGAAGGTATCAATTTGTTTTTAGAGCAAGCGTAATCTGCGATGCATCAACGCTAGGCGATCAAGGTTGAAGCCTGTGGTCAAGATGATTCTGAATATCCTGGGCAACATCAGGACTTGGATACCGGACTGAGTAATCTGCGAAATTGGTACGATTAAGGATACGTTATTAGAAAATGTAGCAAAATTGTGCACAACAATTCAAATACCAAATATTTGTCAAAACTCTCAATCCTCATGTTGGAAATAATGAATGCTGCAATATAGCTTAGCTATCATGTTTTGTATTTCGCGCCATATGATACGTATGAATCGTGAGATAGTTCTCCTTCCGTTTCCGTCGGAGAGCTATAGTGTGAAACGAGACTGTGTACAGCTGTCTGTTCCTGAGCCGTCTTCTGTCTGGTAAACGTGCAGTGTCCACAGAGAGACCTAACCTAATTGTACCTTTCATATTAAATAATTATAGTTTTGAACCACGCCTCGATTTATTACAACACCTCAATCTATCATACGAACTTCTTGCACCGACTGTAGATTCGTTTCGCCGTGCTACGATGGATCTCCCCTCGAAAAATCCGCATAATTGGAACGAGCGAGAAGGCTTAAAAGATCTCTCCGCGATCTCAATCGCGTCGAGTCTGAAAATTGAACACCCCCGCGGCAGCAGACATAAGAATCCTCCTCCTCCTCCTCGCATGATTTTTTATCGTCTGGAATCGCTGTCTGGACGGGCGCGCAGCGGTCCTAATGAATTTAATTCCGGCGAGCCTGGATGAGTTTAATCTCCTCATTTCTGTTATTCCTTTCCACTAATTTCCAGCGGGGGCCTAGCGTTTCCCGCTAATTTCTTCGTTCTTGTTTCCAGGGGAGGGAGGGGAGGGGGGCGAGCATCCCCGTGGAAATTCGTGGGAGGAGAAGGGCGGAGATCCCGGGGATGGATCCGCGCGTCCCGCGGGCGCTATTCATTAAAGATAAGTAGCGAAACGGATTTACCGTGGTCCGGGGGTTGGAGAGAGAGCCTCTTTATAATTTCTGCGAGTCGGGGCTCCGTCCGGTGTAAATAACGGGGACGTTTCGAGTTGATGATAGCCGCCGGATCAGCGGTCATTAAAACGCGATAAAAGAAGGAGCGCTGTTTACACAACGCCTGGTCGGGGTAGAGTATCGGATTTAATCGCGTGACCGCGGAAAAATTACAATGTTGCACGCGAGCTATAATCTCGCGGCGAGGCCATCGGGTAGCTGATTTCCAGCAACAAGTGTTTATTTCGATGCGCTCTCTGGCCCCGGCTTCCACGCGAGCCGGTCGTCGTCATTGATTCGAACGGCGGCGATCGATCGACCGATGGTTCAGCGCGAACGCGAAAAACCGCGCGGAAACGCCACGATACTCTGACTCGTGTCTGCACGAAGTATCTTATTTCTCAATTTCTCCGACGCCGAATTGACTTTGAAATCAATTCTGCGATATCTTTTGAAAATTCACGTTCATCTTGCATACTTTGAAACTGTGAATTATCGAGAAATTCTCGAACCGGGAACTACAAATAACATTGTTAGATTATAATAAATAAATTTCAGGTTTCACGCATTTATGATAAAAATGAGTGAATGATAAGTAAAACGTTAAAAGTCTTCATCGTACCATTTTCTTCGTTGTTACAACAATTAGAAGTTTTTCCGATTGTAATCATTTCGAAGAAAGAAAAGAAGAAATCAGAAATTTATTCAGAAAAAATCAGAATTTTATTCAGAAGAAATCAGAATTTTATTCAGAAGAAATCAGAATTTTATTTAGAAGAAACAAGAATTTTATTCAGAAAAAATCAGAATTTTATTCAAAAGAAATCAGAATTTTATTCAGAAGAAAAATACTTGAACAGCATTCATACCTAACAGGTTCATCCTAGAAACCTCCATCACTCGCCAAACTCTTAAAATAAAACAAAAGCTTCAGGAATGTAAAAATGCTTCAAAGAGGATATAGTCGGCCTATATACGGTACAGTCCTCGCGCGTCGCAATTAACGCGACTAATTTCTATTCCGCTTAAAAATCCGCGCAGTATGTAATTAGTATTCAAATAGAATAGAATTTCCTGAACATAAGAACACAAAGACTATGCAAAGCCGTCGAAAATCATGGTTTCGAATCGCGGCGAACATTTCTCGTGCACAGCGGTTCGTCGAGTTTTCCAGCGAATTGTTGCAACAACGACGCACCGCGGTCGATCGACGATGGAACAATGAAGGTTCCGAATATTTTTCCGGGGCTCTGTATTTTGTTGCGCGGCGAACGAAGAGAGAGAGAGAGAGAGGGAGAGAGAGAGAGAGTGGGGCGATTACTTTCGAGCGCAATCGCGCTTGAAATTCGTTTCTTCTCGACGAATGGTTTTTCACGGACATCTTTCGGGTGTCGTTATCGGAATAATGACGCGTCGCGTAACGAGAACGGGGGCAGCAAAACGGCGGCGCACTGAATTTAATTTTAATTCTGCGGCGTACCGGAGGAGGAGGAGGAGAGGGGGAGGGGGCGGGGGGAGAGAGGCGGCAGCAGCAGCAGCATCAATTAAACATTCTTTGTCGAAATTTCGCAGACTGCTTGCAATTTCCGGGGTAACGAACCGAAAGGGAAACCGCTTGTAACGAGGAAGCCAACGACATTGCGAGCGGACTGCATGAACTCGCAGTCGCTCTCCCGCGTTGCCCGCGTTGCCCGCGTTGCCCTGCCGCGTATTTTCGAGCGGTCCGACGCTCGAAATTATTTTCCTCTGGAAAAAAGATTTTTTTCCCCTTGGAAGGGACTTCTGCAAAATATAAATTATTCCCTATGAGGGCCAAGCAGAAAATATAAATTATTCCCTATGACGGACCGCCTGAAATATGGACTAATTCCTCTGTGGAACTCCGTGAAACGTAAATTATTCTCTGTGGACCGGTCTCGCTGGACATAAATTATTTCCGCGCAGTCGAAATAAACGGCTAATCCGTTCTAGGATTACTAGGGACCCCGGCCGGGGTCACCAGTTTCCACGACTTTGGAGGTCCTTCGACTTTCGTGCCACGGATACTGACAATTCAACGTCTTCCAATTCTTTTTTAAATCCTTTGCGCTCGAATGATGTGACTCTGAGGCACTACAAAAATTATTCTATTTCATACCAAAATAATTTTTGCAACGATAAGGTTTAGATTTAAAAAATTGTCAAGTGATTTTGTTCATCAAAGTTCAGCTTTATTTAGGTCATCCTAAATTTTTCTATTCCCGATATCCAACCCATGGATATCGAATTTCAAACTCTTCGACCGTCCTCGAAATTTGTATTTCACCCTTCACCCCGCAACGATTCAATTCCCATTGTCAAGATTTCAAAGATTTCAGAGCCATCGGCCGTCGAGGCATCGTCTGCTCGGCGAACTTCGCGAAATCTTCATCTTTCTGGACACTCGGAACCTGTGTGGACTCGAAGTTCCTGATCTCGCCGCTCCTTAAGAGAGAACTTTGATATACGCGGCTGGGAAACTCGGAGCCCCCGAATCCCCTAGATTCCTCAAAGCCTTCGATATCCAGCGGGGCTTATCAACCCCTCCCCCCTCGATCGTCGAACAAGAGAGGCAAACACAGCCGGCAGCGACGCTCGAAATTATTTCGAGTTGGACGGCCGACGTATCGGTGTTTTCGATGGCGGTACGCCGATTTAATTATTCGATCATCGTCGGCCAGCGGTCAGCTGTTGCCCGAGGATCGTCGCAAGAACAGAGCCGGATACAATTAGACGGGATGCTTCTCGAACGGCGCGCAGAGCCCGTCCGACCAGAGAACTATGTCAGACTGTTATTCTTCCACTGACGTATCCATCAATCACGTCCTGCTCGTAGACGCTTCTTTTCCACGCGCGCGCGCACGCCCCAGAAAAACTGTATTGTTTTAATTGACCCGGCTGGACTACGACAGCGCAACACGGTGCAGCGGATCGTTGCGCGCGCGCGCGCGCGCGAGGAGCAACGGTGTCGCGGGCGAATTCGCAATACGCGGAGTCGCGCCGATTTCGGGAAACGGATTTCGGCGGCGGTATTTGGAAATTTGACGGAGCGGCCCCGGGTACACGGCAAAGCTTTTAATACCGGTCGCCGTCGAAACGGCGCGGAAATTGGTATCGCGTGAATTTTTTCAGACCTCCCTGCCGACACTTGTTACGCGGCAAGTTATCGCCGGATTTGTTTCGATAATGCCCTCTCTCTCTCTCTCTCTCTCTCTTTCTCTCTCTCGCTGTCGCTGCGCCCGGGCAGATATGAAAATATTCGCGTTAAAATAGCAAAGCAAAAAAAAAAAAAGGAAAAAAGATAGGAAAAACGGCGCGCGACAGTTTTCGAAGCGGATGAAATAACAACGAGGACACGCGCGGTCTCCTCGCGCGCGGTGACGGAACAAGCGGGATCGATCGCCGCCAATTGAATAACATTCCCGGGATCGGCTCACCCGGATCGTTTCCGCGGCTAGCTCCGGAAGAATTTGTCAGAGGAACGATAACTATCGAATCTCACGGCGAAAATTATACGCGGCTGGTTTGCCCCGGACAAACGCGCTAATTTAATCCGCGGGTCGCGCTCGCGAGCGCGACATTCGTCGCGGCAGCGCCCGCGTTCCACGATAAATATTTGCGCGCGGCAATGAGCGAGGAACGCTTTCCCGTTGATTAATAAACCGTGCCGCGCGTTCGTCGACTACTGCCGACCCGTTGTTAAGAAGTACCGTCGATACGCGATTTATGGATTATTTTCTGGAAACGAAACGAACGTCTTGGAATGGTCAGAAATTATTAACATTTTATCCACCGGTCATCCGGTCGCAAAATATTTTCGATTCTATTTTGATTTTATTTATCTTATTAATCACGAGAAGTATTTAATATTTAAAAATTTGTATAATAATATTAAAGCTTGTAGTACAATTTAACACATTTATCTCAATAATAGGTAAGAAATACTGATAAAAAAATAATTTCGATTGAATTATTTTTAGGTTTATTTGATTTTAAATTGAAAAATTTTATTCAAGTTTAATTACTTAAATAGCCTGACTCGTTATTATAGTGCAAGGGGCTAATTCGATAGAATTCTTCCAATTGAATCGTGTCCTCGCAATCTGTAAATTAGCCAGTCGTAAGAAAAATAATTCGGCGGAACTGTTCGCAGGTCCGTTCCCCGGACAATCGTGTATAAAATCGGATGCTTTCGTTTTTGATCGCGGCCGTCGAATAAATCGTGCACCGAGGAGAAAGCGGCCGACAACGGCTTGCGCGACGGCGGCGGCGACAGCGTTTCCGCCGTTGAAGCCGGCGACGGGCGTTCGAGCGTTAACACGGAGCCCCGGGTGTACGCGAGAAGACACCGATCGCGGATGGCCACACGGTGTCGAAAGCGTGAAATAATGCTACACAAAGGGAAGTTAACGGGCGACATTTACGGTACGCTAAACTTTCGTGACGATCCGGCTCGCAGATAGAAACCGGTAACGACGGTAGAATCGTTCTCGCTACTTAGCCCCCCCTCCCGGTAACTATATATTCCCGTGGAACGGTCGTACGCTCGGAAAATGTCAGTACGTCGCCCGGGATTTGTCACGTTTCGCGACGAAACCGTTCGACGCCTCGCTCCGGCACCTACGCTGCATTCCTCCAGACGGAATCGGCTGTTTCGACGCCGCGTTTATTCGCTTCTCGCGCGAGATGTCTTCACTCCGGGCCCGTCGTCTGCGAGATTGAAAGCTATTGGCCTCCTCCTGCACCGTTTATTTCGTCCCGCTCCGCGAGCTTTTCGCCGACGGCTTTTCCGCCGGATCCGAAAATTTTTCTATTCGACGAGCAACGGAGACAGATTTTAGAGATACTACCGAGCTTGTTTTCTAAGCTGTTTTCCGCGGAATTTAAAGCGACCCGTGACGTCTTTGTTCAGACTTCCGGCGCAGGGGTCGCTTAAGTTTTAGCGAATTAAATTGCTGGGTAAATTTGGTGCTGGGTAATATATATATTAATTGATTAACTATTATATATTATATTTTAATTAATACGATTTTAAAATAAATAGATTTAGCAAATTTCAATAATACTTATCCATTGAAAGCCGTCCTCGAGATTGACTCGCACTCGAAGACGACCGGTTCGCGGTAACGCGGTAACGAAAACCTCGCAGCAAAGGCGCAACGGGCCATAGGATCTCTATAATCGAATCGCTCGAATTCACCTCGCCGGATTGCACCTAACAAGCGATATAAAATTCCATAAACCCGATTACGCGATCTATCTATTTGCCGGCGTCCGCGTTCCCGTCGGCTCTAGCAATCTATTCGCAGACTTGAAGGTGTGGGTTTTTCATGAGTCCGTCCCGACGAACGGAAAAATGTGACTCGCTCGCGCGCGCGAGACCTCCCCGCGAGGAAGACTCGCTTTACCGGGGGCGCGCGTAGCTCGCGAAATTAGATTACCGTTTCACCGGCCATGTTTCCGTAATCTTTTTAGCGATTCGAACTCGTTAAAATTCTTAACAGACTCGAAGGCCTCGAGATCTCTCGAGATAGGATACGTTTCGCGTCAAAGCCGGGGAAGAATTTTCGTGGGCCTCTGCTTAAACTCCTTCGTCGCTTCCAGAAATATTCTGCCCGGCTGCCGGCCTTTGGTATTCCATCACAGGGAATGAGAGATAAGTGGGCGTGTTGGTTCGCTGGGACGTTTACGAGCGGCGAATGTTTTCCGGGCGAAGTCTTCGCTGGTGAACGACGTCGTTAGATAAATATCTGCGAGCGATCGAGCGCTGATCGATCGCAGACATATCGCCGATATATAAATGCATCTGTGCATATACTTATATTGAATATCAAAGTATTAAAAATACAGGCAGGGCAGAGTACATCGGCATAATTAGGTAATATAACTATATAATAATGTTACAACGATTATACACTATAGAATTTATTAATTATTATATATTTTCTTTTAATTGATACAATGATTGAATATATAATTATTGAATCATATAATATAGAAATAATTTAATTAAAATTATGCTCCTGAGTGAACACTGACATGCATTAAATAACCCATTTCTCGTGGACGAATTTCCTTCCCGCCTGGAAGAAGCGTCAAGTATATTCGCGCTCGAAGATCATTCGTCGCAAAGTGGAGAGGATAATGATATTAATGATGCATGCAGTGTTTGGTGGATTAGAGCCGGTGGCTCGTACAGCGCGTATAGGTTCGCGCAGAGAAAGCAGCGGTGATAGATTCGATGCCTGATCTCGGTAAAGAGACCCGCGTGTCCGAGTGATTTGTCACGAGCATCGTCGAACCGCGGGGCGGCTGATTTATTCGCGAACGTTTGAACGCGTGAAACTTGATAAGTGGAACGAATATTTAACCGGGAACTATTTATTATTTCCAAATGGATCTGTAACCGAACCCCATAAAATCCATAACTGCGGCAAAAGAGTTATGGAATCGATACGGTGCAGATCGTTATTAGACTGCGAACGTTCGTGCGAAATAAAAATCATCCAATTACACGAAACGGCGGACGTAAACGCAGTTGTAACTGTATCATTATATTGTTTATATAACTTCGTTGCTGTTACTTTATAATATATCCATTAAAACACACGCTCTGTAATTATCGTACTTCATAACACGCTTTTATATTATAATTTTTAATTCATATTTTTTAAATGTATTCCGAACTATGTTTATATATATGTTATCGTGTTATAATCCCGTTTCCCGGCCACAACGTTCGAATTGCTAAAGACGAGAGATCTCGTCTCCCGTACTGTTATCACAGCCCGAAACGGTGATTTTCGGTGCCGGTGCCGCGGAGTCGGGTAAACTCTAAATAAATGAGCGTCAACGAAAGAATCGGCTAAGCGCAAGGCAGGCGAGACGCTGCGGTCCACGACCGGCGGCGTTCACTCGACTTTCGAAAACATTACCATACAATACGAAAACCCTTCGCCGGTACACGGCCCCGGCCCGTGGGGTTCTCGCCTCGAGAGTCAGTTTCGCAAGCCTATCAAGAAATGCCACGAGCTTGAGTAAAGAGAGCCTCTCTCGTTTAACGCGCGCGCGGTATAGTATACGGTATCAAATCTCTGGTGGTGGACGCGCGGAACGGCGCTGGTACCCGGTGTCCGTGTTCACCGAAATTCCTCTAACTGTTTCCGATCGTGACAAGCGTGGAAATAAGGAGATCCCGGCGTCGGCGGCGGCGGCGGCGGCAACGGCCCCCGATAATTTATTGCTACGGCCTGGCCCCGGCACCGTGTAGCCAATGTTTCGAGTTTTCGAACGTGTCCGATGCCAACTATTACCGGAGCCGGGCGCAAAGAATCCGTGAAATGGTACGCCGTCGCCGGAGCGGCGCGCGGAGGCTCACGGATAGAGAGGCACCGGGGCGAATGCGCGCGCACACAGGTGCGGACCGCGGCGCGGTACGTCGCCCGTAAATCTCGTTACGGGCTTATAATTTCGTTCGCGGAGAAATTAGGCGCAACGCTTAGGAGCCGCGCGCGCGCTCCTCGCAAATTGAATTTGCATAACATATCCACCGATCACCGCTTCGCTGACACTGCACGGGACCCTGGAATCGTGCGCCCGCGCTCGATGCGGCGTCCTCTGCTTTATCCTGTTCTCCGAAGCGTCGCGCCGCAAAATAGGTCGTCAGACGAATACCCGCCGCGTGCACCGTCGCGCGGTTCGGCGCAATCAACCGACTGCGTTATCTTCCCGTTCAAGTTCCGTTACGAGACGCGATGCCACGTTTCCATAGAAAATTTCGCCGGCGCCCCTCGCCGCGCGCTCTCCATTTCTCTCTCTCTCTCTCTCTCTCTCTGTGACACTCTCTGTCACATACTCTCTCTCCCTCTCTCTTGATCTCGATTCTCGATCTCTCTCTCCCTCTCTCTTGATCTCGATCTCGATCTCTCTCTCCCTCTCTCTTGATCTCGATCTCGATCTCTCTCTCCCTCTCTCTTGATCTCGATCTCGATCTCTCTCTTCCTCCCTCCCGGCTGTATTTGCATTCGGCGGCGGGACGCGTTCGGCAACTTGTTCCCATGGCTCCCACGACTCGTCCAGGGACCACTTCTGCGGTCTACGCGCTGTCGTCCTCCGCGCCTCGTTCTCCCCGTCTTCGTTAGAACGATTCTACACGATGCAGATTCTTCCTTTTTGCCGCGAGAGGAATCGAAAACGATTGCTGTTCGGTCGGAGAAGAAACGTGATTGTCGTCCGGAGAACCGCCGGCTGAGTTTAACCCTTTACAGTCGGAGCCATTTTAACTGGAAATCCAAAATATTTCTTCGGACTTCCAGTGTTTCCATTTTATATAATCTGGATGTATTTTATAGATTATAAAATTGAATTATATGGCTTATGTAAGAGATAATAGTTCTTGACAATTTTGTTAAATATTAGTAAATTTGATAAAGATTGTTTTAGAAACGTGGCATGATAATTTAAGAACGTCTTCAAAGCGCCTTAAAGAGGTCCAAAAACAGAGATCTTAAAGACGTAAAAGAAACATCAAAAGCTAGTAATTTCGACTGGATTGGTAGCTTCAATATTAACACATTCGCATCGGGAAACGAGAATTCTCGTTTTGCTAGAAATATGCTTCTCTGAAATGAATAGAAATGCCCCGATTTCTATGAAAATTTACGAAAAAATAGCCCGCTGCGATTTTGTTAAAAGATACCTTGCCAATTGAACTAAAATAGCGCGACAGCATATATGTACCTACCCGCCTTCCTCGAGACACCCGGTACGTCACCGAAGTTGCAAATTAAGCTAGTCAATGAAGTTTCCAACATGTTGAGTCTCCAAAGAGGATGCATAACTCGGCTCTGAATCGAGCCGCGAAAGATCTGCTCGAATGAAAGACGGTGACGTCTACATTACCGAAGCGAGCGTACGCGAGTTCCAAATTTGTTGCGTACGAGTAAGGGTATAAGCTTATTGCGACCAGAACGCGGTTATGTCCTTTTAGCGGCTTGTCTCGTAGTCGTCGTCGTCGTCGTCGTCGTCGCGGATGCAGGCATTAGAAGGAAGGCGATTGAGAGTCGCGGTTTCCTTGACGGGAATGGATGAAACTGGTAACGGCTTGGCTAATGCGAGCGTAACGTAACGCGACACCACAGATATACCGTCCGTGGTCTGTTCGAACATGGGTTCCCGTTGGAAACACGGCGGGCCCGCGGGTCACGTGCACGCAGAAGGGAAAGAAAGGACGAAGCCTCTCTCTGGTCCGGTAACGGCAGTCAGCCTCCAGACGCCTATTAGAACCAATTATCCATCGGTCCGCAACACCGCGAGAATACGCTCGTCTCCCCCCGTACCGTCCCGCCGCACGGTCTCGCGTTCGTTAACGTCCATCATATGGAGTATGGAGGATAGAGGTTACAGCCTCGGGAGGGAACTAGTTCTTCGCGTCTCCTGGCGTATACGGAAGCGTGCGCCGCGCTCTGGGCCGGGTCGAGAAATTCAGTGATATTTTGTTAAAAAATCGACTCTTTCGAATCGATGATGAAAGAATTTTTAATTTGCGAACGCTTCGCAAAGATCTACGGATCATAGAAGCGAAGAAATTAATGAAACCTTCCACGCGATTTACTGATTATTGCACATTTTCTGTCAGACTTTTGCCATTCTCTCAGCCAAAAGAGATCAATGAAAATTAATTAAAAATGAAAATTGTTCACCAACTGCGAAACAAAATTTTTAATTATCTATAACTTAAAATGACTACTATCTAAATATTTTTAGTAACAATTTCATAGCAATATCTCGTCACTGAATTTCTCTATCCGCTGTACACCGTCTCTATACAACACCTCGTCGCGGTTTTTCGACGTTCTTACCCGCGAAGAAACATCCCCGGCAGTCTGCTATTAATATTCCCGCCGATGACCCGCATCTGTCGATACTGTAACACGATGATTTAACGACGTCGAGCCGGAGAGGCACGAAACAGCCGGTGGTTAGGAACCAGCAGTCTAGGATCAACGGGAGCACGCGGCGTTCGGGCAATAACTGTCTTTCGCGTGCTCCCGACGCTTTCCAGAATTCCTTTAACCCTTCTCGCGAACGCCTCGGAGAAAACCGCGCGCGGTTTCTCCTCTCCGTCCTTCTCCGATCGGATTCCGCTGGATTCTCGTTCGCCCCCCGGTCGTTCTCGCTCGAACCCGTCCGAGAAGATAGTTATCGCGTTACCTTCCTGCGTATTAATCCTATTAGATCGGTGGGAAATAATTGGCCTTTCGTTGGGCGAGCTTGCGTTACCGTTTCCTGTCCGTTCGATGTTTATTGCGCTGAAAAATTAGCTCTCCCGCCGCGTATACTGTTACGAACATAACGAGATCCTGACGAAGACTGAATACGCGGACATTAACTCTATGCACTCGACCGGCGACTATGAAGCGCCGTGAAAAATCGCTGCGCTATGGCAGACAGCGAGATTAAAGCATCGCTACGTTCGGCCGAAAAATTGTCGGCCTTTGAATAGCTGTAACTTTGTTGAGAAGTATCGTAATATCGTGACTTTCTTTTTAAATTGAAGCTTGAAGTCTCTACTTTATGATAGCGTATTTTTATTATAATATTCAATATTTCACAGTATCAAAAAAATTAATGCACCGATACTCTGGATAGAAAAAATATTCAATATTTTACAATATCGAAAAAAAATTCATAACTTACATCTTTTAACTCGGTGTCATAGTCGACTCAAAGCACATTAATTTAATTCAAAAATGGCGGCACTTGAACGCGTTAAGTTCGTACGGAGGTGGAACGATCCTACTTCGTACGACGTACGACAGTTCGGCGAAGTCGAAAATAATTTGGCTGGGACCCGGTGTGACGAGCCGCGGGATTCTTCGTGATACGACGACGGTGTCGTCGTCGTCATCGTCGTCGTCGTCGTCGTCGCGGCAGAATAGCTTCGCATTAATTGAATAATTAATCAGCGCGCCGGTGAACGCCGCCACGGATGACGTTCCCATAATCTCCATCCTCGCGCTCGCGCGCTCTCGCGTTCCCTGCGAAACGCTGACGGGATGGATACTAAATCTCGCCGTCAACTCTATGAACTTCCGTTCCACGTAACGGTGCACCTGCAACTGCATTTTCCGAAGGGCGGCGAACGATAGTCTTAAAACTTTCGCGGGGTGGCTCGGAGAGGCGCGAGCGGGTACACACACACAGGCTCTTGACATTCCGGACACGCCGCCTCGTATCCTTTTACGAGCGGCAGAGCCTTCCACTTGATAAGGCGAGTTCTCAATCGATACTTCGCCCCGGAACTTCGACCGTTCCTGTTATCATTCGGCTTGTCGCGCCTGAACTCGAAATAAAGAAAACGCCGCGCGCGTCCAGAACGCGCTATCTCCTATCATTGCGAGGATATTGCCAACACGATCCCCCAGGACAATACGAGTTTCCAGGTGCCGCGGTGATTTAGTGACCGTTTATGAACATACTCCCAATAAGCACCGGATCTCTTAAAGACGTCCACTTTATTGCCAGTTTAGGACTCGATGTGTCATGCCCTGAAAGGGGTGTCTTTAACGCGTCTTCTCTCGAACGATGTCTAATTCGTTTCTGAGCCGACTTTCAGACGTTCGTCATGATTAGACGTCTTTAAGATGTCTCAACAACATCTCAAATTGGACGTCCTTAAAACATTTTACATTATATATAAACTTAATAAACTTAAAATATGTCTTCTAAGACATATCTATATTATTAATGGTATATATATTATTTATGGTATATAGTATACACGCTTTATCTAACGGCAGTGCTCAGTAACAATTTTTTAAATAATTGAGATCATTGGAAGGTGCATTAAAATATCCTTTGACCGTCTACAAGACACCTTACGGCTTTTCACAAATACATTTAAAACCTCCGGCGCTTATCAAGTCCGAACCCGAATTACACGAATACGGTAGACGCTAATTGCTCGGTATTTACCTCGAGTTACCTCGACTGAAAATTATTTTACTCCAGCATGGAAAAAAAGGACACGATTTACGAGACGATCTGGTTAGCACAGTTTGAAAGTTGAGTAAATTCGACCGAAGTGCGCGCGATCCTTCGCGAGGCGGGGACCTCCGGCCGACCTACAAATTGCATCACCGCTCGCCTCACCATGAACCATAAGTTCCTTTTATGAAATCGTGAAAGCGACGAATTTTTCGATCGTAAAACAAGCGATCGCGCGTGATGGACGCCGGCGAATTTATACTCGAGTGCCGCGCCAGCCACGCGGTTTAGCGTCGGCCGTATTAATTTGAATATATCAGGGGCTGTTGCTCCGAAGTTCGATGCTTGCGCTGCTAACCGCCTTGCGAGTGGGATGCGTTCCAAAAAACCGGGGTGTTTGCGAAACAAATATACGGGCCGAGAGAACGCGGTCGCTGTTATTCGTGCAAGGATTGGTCGCGGGGAAGAATGACGTCGTTAAAGGGCGTTGTTTCGACGTTCGGAAACTTTCTTGGAACAATTCCCTTCGTTCTCTGTCCCTTGCTGTGCTCGCGGTGTCGCCGACCAACGACGCTTGTCTGCCGCGCTGTCGCCTAATTTACTGGGAGAACGTCTTCGTTGCTACTGACAATCTCTAATGAAAACTCTGCACGCGTATCGACGAGGAATTGCCGCTTAAAATTCGAAACAAATGAGACGAACTTTCATTGAATTATTCGAGAATCTCGGCTCGACGAATCTCGTTTAAACCGTGCCTCGAGTTACGACTTTTCTCAAACTTTTTTACTCTTACTAACCGTGCTTGCACCTTAGTTTTACGAATGCTGTCAACAGCCATTATACGAACGTTAAACGAGACTAAAGAAACTTCGACGTCCCCTAAGTCGGAGACGCGGCTGTTTTAAGACCGCGCGTCCGCCAGGCGGTGCAAAAAGGCGGCGGCTTCCTCCGCGAATCGGCGGACCCGATCGCCGAGGGTTAAATCATCGAAGGAGGTTAATTGCCGGTTGCGGCTCGCTTTTCGTCCCGCATAAACCACGACACGGTCGCCGGCGAAACGGTGGCCGCAGAGAGACACGATCGTCTTTCCCGCAGAACTTCGCTTGCTTATCTCGCGACAAATCACGAAAGTTGACTTCGCAACGATCCGCAGAGAGAACTTCATTATAAGGGAGAGGAGAGGAGAGCAGTCCCGTTCGGTTTCAGTCCGCCAAGACGTCGCGCGGTGGTTACGGTTTCCAGAAATCAGTGGCAATATAACTTTCGGAGCATTAGAGATGTTGCGATGTAATTTTTACTAAAAATAAGTGAGATGTTGCGATGGAATTTTTACTACAAAAAAGTGAGGAATTGCGATGTAATTTTTACTAAAAATAAGAGAGGAATTGCGATGTAATTTTTACTAAAAATAAGTCAGGAATTGCAATTTTTAGCCGAACTCGCGTTCAACGCGTGACGCGTCGTCTTTAAGCAATTGTAACTTGTAAATTGGTTTTTGTAGGAGCACGATGCTTTTCACAGTTATACAAAGCAAAGTTTATAGAAAATAATACTTCTCATCAGAATACGGGGACTGTTGCAGTTCAAAAGTTATCCTCTGTGAAATACAGAGAAATTTTTACAATTTCTTAGAAACTTTTTAGAAACTTTTTTAGAAATTTTTACAATGTCTCACGTATCGATTACTCTTACTCTTTTAATTCTTTATTGTTATTAATAGCTGAAAAGACACACGATTTCTCACTAAAAAGGTGCGACTTTTATAATAAAAAAAGGCTGATTAAAAATATGAAACACGGTGAGCAAGCCATCTCGAAGAACACGAAGCTTCCGTCAGACGAAATATTCTACTCTGAAAACGCTCAACTATAAATATTCCTCCAAACTAAAATATTCCTTTAATTTCATTAATTTTTACATTACCAAGCTCTATAGACTTCCAAAAAGCGATACAAATTTACTAAGCGGTGCAATTGTATGGTCACTGAATTTTTGGAACGGGATCGGTGCGCGTCGCACGGATTTCATTATCGGCGGCCGTTGGAATGCGAGGAAAGATTCGACGCGGACGCAACGGCGTCCTCCCGGTCTTAACGACACCGGTCTCGTAAACTTCATTAAGACCGGCAATATTGTATCCGTCGCCGCGTGTACCGCGGGGTCGTGAAAGTAATCAACGATCAGGGACTTCCAATTAGAAATGCCTCTCTCGCCGACTTCCATGCGCTGCGCGCTGCGCGCTGCGCACGCAACGTGGCCGGTGGCGATCGAGATTGATTAACGGGATTAACGGGATAACGCGAGGAGAGCGGTCGCCACCTGTATTTATCCATATTATTGCGACGCGTGTCCCGTTCACGGAGAAAAAGTAGAGAACCGCCGAGCTTTCTACCAGATTGCTTCCGTCCTCCGGCGAGTTGGATCGAAGCCGCGTCTTTCGTTTAATGGATAACTACTTTGCTAATTGAACTGCCTAATCGGAAACCTCTGCCGACGTTGGCTTCCAATAAAATATAATATTATTACATTCTATAATAATATTATTATATTCTATAATAATATTTCTATAATAAAATTTTTTTTATAATGATATCCTTTCTATAATAATATTCTATAATAATATTATTAATATTATTTGCTTTAAATATTATTCTATTCTGTTGTTATTCTCCCAACAAATGATCAACTATAAAAAAATTCTAATCGCAGTGACCGTAGAAGAAAGCATATCGCAAGGGGTTAAAGAGGCAATTAGTTTTACCCCCATTAGCGAAAGATACATTTCTAAAACTTCGTTCTTTCACGGCATTCCAGCGAATCGGCTTGGAATCCGCGAGGAACAAAGATCGTCCATAGAGTCGTAAAAGTCGAACCCTTTTTCCAATAAACGATCTCCTTACCTAGAAATTTCTACTTTCAGCTCGCCTTTGAACAGCGGGTCGTCCACCAGCGGACTCCGCGAAGGACCAGCGCCACGATTCTCGCCCGTCGACGATACTCGCGGCCGAGTGGCCCGCGAGGACTTCACCGCGCGCGCTACCACCTCCGAGAGCGGCCGTGCGGCTCTCCTCTCGCATTTTAATACAGGCCACGGCATCCCTGGAAGTTATAATGCAAAAGTAGGGGCGAAGTTCGCGGAGAAACTCCCCCGCCGCAACTGGATAAACTTGTTTACCCGGCTAAAAGTAAGACTGCGCGTTGTTTGCGAATGAATACATACGAAAGCAGCGGCTATGCATAAGTAAAGGGGGGACCGGGCAAACTGCGCGCGGAGCCGCGTTACGCGCGTACACAACGTCCCAGCCGAACGCCGACCGGTTCGCCGGGAACTTTGCCAAAGGAATTTAGGCTACGTACGATGGAAAAATCGTGTGCGCGAGCCTAGACGCGAGGAGGAGACCTTCTATCAATCGGAGTCGACGTATTCGGGGGACATCGAAGGAATTTGGTCAACGAAACGAAGATTGGAATGGAGAATCGGAGACCTGCTGTCCTTTTAGATGTGGACCAAATGTACGTTGATTGTATTAGAAGAGACACGGATACTTGAATCTGAATGATGAAGAGAGAGAATAAAAGAGAGTCTTTGCTCGTGAATTTTTCAGTCGAGTTTGTTCGACTGAAATGATGTCGTCGGATGAAAAGATTTGGTTTACGATTTTAACACTTTAACGACCAGTCGTTCGTGAAAATTTAGCTCAATGTTAAACTTTCTATTTTGATTTTATTTATTTTATTAAATTGTGAAAGAAATCTAATATCCAAAAGAATTGTATAATAATATTGAAGCTTACTATATTATTATTAATATATACTAATTAATATATTTCCAAATATTGGATTAAATACAGTATACATTAATGTATAATATTTCTACAGAATAAATCATTTAATAAAGAATACTAAACTGCATACTCTCCTTAATTACTCCGCTGTTGTTCAACGAGTACACTCGTTAGGAGCAAGCCTAATTGCTCAAGTTACAGCTTCTAAATGACTAAATAATATTCCTTGCCACGCAGACGACGAAAACTTATGGAATTTAATAGACAGCGATGTTTTTCGAGGGAACAGCTGAATCGTTGCGCCGAGTAATAATCCTCGAAACTGAAGGTACCGATAAGCGGGCAAGTTTGAAAGGGGGTTGCTGGGAGAGAAGCATCGATTTGTACGAACGCCGCCCGGGGGTGTACAGAGAGCGAGCGAGAAAGAGAAGGAGAGAGAGAGAGAGAGAGGGAGAGCGAGAGCGGCTCGGTAACCCTGTCACGTTGAAATATCGCGTTCGCGGGGTGAACGTGAAGAATGGCCCTTAAAAAATTCAGATCACCTTGAAACGGTCCTTACGTAGCCGCCCCATGGGCGCGCGGAGGTCTCACCTCCGGGGCGTAATGTCTCTCCTCTCCTCTCCCGACGCCTGGAAACTTCAGCAACGGTGCTCGTCGTTCCGCGTTCGCTCGAGATAACTCATTTCATGGCCCGTGAATGCGATGCGTGATAAATAGACTCTCTCTCTGCCGCGCGAGAGTTCGAAATTTTAGATGCTTATTTGCGGCGAAGGAGAATAAACGGTACTCGGGCGCGTTGCGTTTCGCCTCGCGTTCCACATACGCACGCCGGCAGGCCGTCTTGAATTATTTCGCGGCTGTTACACGAAAATGCTAGAAAATTATAAGGGGACTTACTGCGCCCGGCAATTAAACTTTCGTTCTCTGTTAACTCGTCTCGATGTTCCTGCTAGCGTGCGCCGGTTTTGTCAAGTGTGCCCTATGCTGCACTTTGATTGCCGCACGTCGTTTATTCATCTGCGACGAAATTATTCGCGAACACTTGCAAAATTGATCTGCGTTTTAATCTATTTTATATTTTATAGGCGCGGAACGTAAGGAGAAAATGTAATCGATGCGATGGAATTTAACATTTCGTTGTCAAGTGATACGATTAAATAAAATAGTCTAAATCACCGAAGCTATTCATTAATTTTTTTTATTTTCACATAAAACTAAAGGACTGTAAAGAGTTAATTTTATAGAGTTATCGAGGTTAATCAAAGTGTTAAAGAATCGAATACGCAGGTGCATACCTTTGAAATTCAACAAAGGATCCCGTTAGCCTGCGGAGCATGCAATTCCACGGCCACGATTCGATATTACAGAATGCTCGTGCCTGTCTATTATGGACGCGCGGTCGACTCTTATCAATCGGTGAAAAGCATTCCGAAGACGGAGGTAAACACCGGACGGCCGAACGCGTCCAGTTACCAGGAAGCCCGATAATCCACAGTTCGCGCGGACACCGGCGCCGCGCCGCGCGGCATTGTAAACGACGCCGATCCGAGTTTCAATAATGAATTCCGCGCGCTGGAAAAATGAACTCTCTGTCCAAACAGCAACGGGCTTGTTTGGTTTCTCGCAGACGGCAGCGGGGCCGGATCGCGGAACGTCCTTCGCAATCGAAGAAGGCGTGGTTCCTGTATCTTTCTGGAGCGCCGGGGCCGGTTATTATTTGCGCAGGAAGCAAGAAAAATTCAACCGGATGAAGCACAGGCAGAGCCGTTGGCCGCCCGTTGGCGTAGAGGCCATTGTCGCCCACCTTCCACACGGGGCTTCTGTCGCGCGTGCTTTCGCAATAGGATAACCGCGAGACGGCGCCGCCTGGAAATCGAATTGCCATTTCATTCGGCCGCGTAAAGAACAATACCGAGCGCGCGCGCGCGAGCGCGTTGGCACCTACCCGTCGGGTGAAAGGCGGAGAAAGGTAATTCGAGAAATGTTGAACGGGGGCCACGCTCGTAAAACGAAATAAAAATAAAGAAGCGTACACGGCGCATCAATTATTCGCCGTGATAACAGGATATCGTTCCGTTTATCGTATCCCCGGGCCTCTCTCGGATTCCACCGAGTCATCGTTGACGATTTCTCGCCCTCGACGCGCTCGCGCCGCCTCGCTTCTTCAAACATTCCGCTTCCATACTCGAGCACCTTCGATCTCGTGTCATACATTTTTATCATACTGCTTGTCCACTTTCACGGCGCGGCGTCGTTTTTTTCCCCCCTCCCCTCGAGCGATTCCTAATTCCCGAGGCTTGCATGTCCTCGCGCGGAACGATGCCATATAAGTTGCAAGACAAGCAAGTTAAATAGAAATCTCTTCTTCTTCTTCTTCTTCTTTTTCTTCTTGACAATTTTAATCGCTTCGCGACAACGCGAATGCGATGTTCGCGTTCCTCCGATGACTTCGTTTTCTGTTCCATTCGCCCGTGTTTCTTATAAATGCGTTGAATATAGTCGCACTCTACTGTTCTTATTACCGCGGAGACATTTTCTAGAAATCATGGAACCGGCAGCTCGATTTACATCGAACGTGTCATGGTCGAACGACGACTTTCTCGTTTTACGATTATAAAAGTTATGCGAAGACGCTTTCGTCGGAAATGGGTCGATATTGTTGGTGAAACTGTTGCGATAATAACAGTGCAGGTAATCGATATTAATAATCGATAATGAATATTAAAATAATCGATATTACATTGAAAGCACAAGATGGAGACATTATATATATATACTAAAAATGTAAACGCATTTCACTGCAGTGTAATGTGGGATAATTATTCATACGAGTTGGCACTTAATCTTACCTAGCAGCGCTTATAAACATTTATATTATTATATAGTATACGATATATATGTTTATGTATATATAATATTGTTATAATAACATTCGATTTATATGAATTTGTAGACATCGAGAAATAGTTGCAAATCGCTAATAAACTTTAATGTTTGGTCATATACTAGAATTACGATGTCCCCTAAACGGGGACAACCGAGTGCAGAGGGTTGATTTTCGACCTTTCACAAGCTTACAAAGTAAACGCCTATAAAGCACGCTAATTCGATAAATGTAAGTGGTCGAAAATTTTTCTGAAATTCTCTAAATTACCACGCGTTGAATAATAAATGCAAGGGGACGGCTCATTCGTAGTTTAGCCGGACGGGATTGTCGATTCGCGGCACGTCGTCGCCGCGGTTCCGGATGCAAATTGCGCGCGACACCAATTTCGAAGCGGCCTGTATATAACGAGAGGATAGTTTTCCCGGCGTCCAAGCAATTTTCCTGGTAAAATATTAAATTTCGTAACCGTCGACGCGAAGGTAAAACCCCGGGTGAACCCCAGTAGGTGTGGCCCCGGAAAGCACCCTTTCACCGCATTTACCTTTTATCTCGTCACGCAGCCTCTCTCGCTATTAGGGAGGGGAAACGCTAATCAGCGCCGGCTCGTGACGCTCTTCAGAGAAACGACGGGCGCCCCCTGGAATTAGTTTCGGTCAGAGACGTCGGATAGACCCGTCTGGAACAGTAATTTGCGACACGGCTAATGAATTCGCGTGGCAGACGGACGAAATCGTAGTCGAAGTCGTGGTGGGAGGGAGGTGGGCGAAGAGAGGAGGGGAGGAGCGACCCTCTTGCCCGGCCTCGCCGTGCGCATTCAATAAATCGGACTCGCCGATCGTGTGTGTCCACGAACGGTCGTCGTCCTGCCGCCGTTTCACTTACCTCGTCGTTGCGCCGTTCGCCATCGCCGGTTGCCAGCAGCAGGCTGTGTCGGCCCGTAGAATGTTCTACACGACCGGCAATCACGGAATTGAAAATTTATCGGACCGCGCGGATAAACGGCGCTCCCAAGTGCCATACTCTCTTGCCGGCTCTCGTCTGCCCTAGGACGGTTTGTCACGAGCCCGGGGGCGATTGGAGGGAGGGAGGGAGAGATAGATCCCTCGGGGGCGAGAGAGCCCGCGCCGCGCGACGATTTATCGTCCTCGAAGTCTATGCGAATCCGAACGCGGTCCTGTGTCAAAAACGCGACGTTCTTTAAGCCCCGGCTAAGCTCTCGTTCATCCCCCCTCCGGAAACACAAACGCACTGTTTCGGATGCGCGACAATTTCGGGACGTCGTCTCATTTTCCGAAAGCTCTTAACCGTTCGAGTGCCACGAGTCTTTGCTGTTTCACCCGTCGAAAAGTGCCAAGCGGCGCGACAGCGCTCTTCTTATTCTCCGATTAAAAATGCTGATATTGCGCTCTGTTTTTTTTATACATTTTAATATTTGCATCCAGTTGCTTGACTGAAATTCAAATTTGTTCCGTTACCAGCTGTCTCATTCTTTGACTTGAACCTACAATGGAATGGTAACAGTAAAGTCGCGCATCGACGGAAACCTAGTGTATCGCGGTTATCGGGTTCGCAGCTTAGAGCGCTGGCACTGTTCGTGCGACACGGAAAAAGCGCAGAATCGCTCCTTGGCACTCGAACGGTTAAACGACGCCGCGAATTTTTTCCGACGGGATCCGGCGGCCTTCGATCGTTCGCCGGAGAAAATGGTCGCGGGATTTTTGCGTTCGCCGATAATCGACCGATTAATTTCTGCGACGGCTTTCGCACAAAGATCGACGGCCGGGTGTGTGTTCTCGCTGTTAATTTCAAAGTTGAGCAGCCCATTAAACGGACCGGAGATGTAATGGATTTATGTGGACGAGAGGATCGCGCGAGGCAGATACGAATACCAAGTCGCGCGGATGTCCTTCGTCGACCTGGTCTGACCAAAAGCGAGATTATAAACCGTAAACGGCGACGGCGTCGTCGACGCGTCGTCCACGCCCTCGATCGCGCGGCGGTTTTTCGCGCTCCCTAAAATGGCCCCTTTCGCCGATAGCGCGGACGTTTTAATAGTCGGACGGCTCGACAGCCGCGCTAAATACGGTCCGCGGCTAAACGGCTGGACCGTCGGGAAAAAAAAATCCGGTAAATCGAGGAAACGGCGAGCCCCGCGCGGCCTTGGCGACGTCCGTGAAATCGATTGGACGCGCGATGAAACATTGTGTGCCGCCGCTGCCGCCGCCGCCGCGGGAATAGAAGGGTAAACGTTTGTCGGACATAATCATACGTTTCGCCCGCTATCGGCCCATTAATCGATTTATTGTAATTACTAGAGCGCGGAGAGTAACGAGCGGAGAGGCCCGCTCGCCCGCTCGCGCTCGCCCGACTACGCAGATAACATCTTTCGCGGCTACGGCGAATTTACATGGACGGTTTTCCGGAGCAGACCGCGAAGAAACGCGAAGAAACGAGCGGCGTTACTTATTACTTAGGATTCGTTTATTGGATTTTTAGCGGCGCTCGGCAGCCGCGGCGCCGTCCGTTTATTTCGCCACGTTTATTGCATCATAATTACACCGCGCGCTGCGCCGCCGCGGCCCTCGCGCCTATCTTAAGTAGCATCACGTAATCGCGGTAGCTATCGATCTTCCTAGCTCGTGGCGTGCATGATCCCCCTGGCGCGGAACTGGCTCCGCAGAATTTTCCCTGTCGTACAGCCATATTCTAAATAGACCGTACGGTAGCTTAATCGTTTCGTTTCTAAACAAAAAGAAAACTATTTTGAATTTTATTGATTTTCTTATTTAATCGTCGAGCATCGTCTCCGACGATTATGCGAGCAAGATGAGATCTGTTTAATGACCACCGTGGACAACGTGTTTGTAGACATCGATTCGAGTATCGAAATTTTCTAAGTGGACTAAAAAAATTGAATTTGTTTCTTTCAGAATTTCCTCGCGATTATTTATTGCCGTTTCTACCATTGAGATTGCTATGGAAATGCCAAGTTTGTCTCAAGCAATGTCTCTGCGCACAAATCAATTAAATATTGCAATCATTCTTAGCTCCGGACAGCTTAATTACGTTAATCGTCTGTCAGTTAAACAACAACTGACAGCACCGGCAACCTACCTTTTACTATACCACTACTTTTATTGTACTAATAATAGGTGTTAATCATTTTTCCAACGCAAGACCACCTTACATTCACTACAAGGTAAAAATGTGTGCTTTTTTTTTTCTTTTAAAGAAAGAGGGCATATGAAACATCGTTCATCTGACATTTGAATAACCTTAATACCTAACCCAAGCTGTCATAATGATTCTTGATGAAAAATCCGTATTTTATAATACAGTGCAAGTACAGTTTTCTTTAAAAATGAATTGCATAGATTAAACAAATTTTTACCATAGAATATTTCGCCTCTAAAGAACCATTAACAATTTTCAATTACCTCTCTTCTCGTTAAATTTATTCGTCGATGATTTGACAATAAAAATTACGCTTTGCATTATTAATAACATTGTTGTAATTTTTTATGACTACTTTATCAAAACTTCATCTGTCACAATTTGAAAATTAATGAACTTAAGATGTCAGAACGTCCTCGCAACTGGTACCATTTTAGAGAAAACGTAATCTCTTTCATAAGGATCTCTCTTCACGGTAATTTCCATTGGGATTCCCATTTAAAGGACTATTTGTAGGATCCCAGCTGACGTAACGCAGTCATCGAGACTGCTATTAATAACCTTCCGGCAGACAAAGCGCAAAGTAGCTGGAGCGGTCGGTGTCGCTCGGGCTCGGTGGAATCCGAGGAAACAAAGTCGTGGGAGCTGCTCGGCGATCCGGCTGTCGAGCCAGGAACAGCTTCATACGGCTATTCGTTTCGCCGCGAGAGGAGGCTCCAGGAGAGCTACTGTTTCGTAACGTTCAGGGTCGCGTCCGTCGGACGGAGAGGAATCGCGATAGGAACGCGTCGTGACGCGGCCGGGGACCGATTAAAAGCGGACGGGGCACGTCCCACGAAGCGATATCGGAGGATACGAAATCATCCGAAGAAAGGACCCTTGGTTACGTCTTCCGTGGCGAGGGAAAGCAATGCCAACCTGGAAACGCGAAAAAAGGGACGGAAAAAAGAGATGGAGAGAGAGAGAGAGAGATTTTAATCTATTAATTTTAATCTATTAATTTAATCTATTAATTTCAATTTATTAATTTTAATCTATTAATTTCAATTTATTAATTTTAATCTATTAATTTTAATCTATTAATTTTAATCTATTAATTTAATCAGAGGCGGGGATATTTAGCGCGCGAAACGAAGAAAGCGCGAATGGATGCGAGAACATCGGAGGAGCAGCTCGCGGATTCTCATTATCCGAGGCGGTTTTAATCTTCGCCGGTGGCGACGCGAGTTCTAAACAGAACCGGCGGGCTCGCGTTTCACGACCGGCCAGAGAAATGAAATGAAAGAATAAATTATTTGGCCCGGTTGTTTACACGGCCGGCGCACGCCAGTTTTATTTCCGCGTCGCGGCCGTTTCTAATTAGCCCGGCTGGGAATTGTTCGGCCGGGAAACGTGACGTCGTCCGCGCCGGCGCGCGCTCCTCTTACCTACCGTCCTTGATCGACGGCTTCTCTTCGAACGGGATCCGCGGGATCCGGCGATTTTCCCGTCGGCGCCTGCGATTTCCGCGCACGGCGATCGATTCGCGATCCGGCGCCATCGCGACCGAACAATGCGGCAATTATGTGAGAACTGCGCAACGCTTGTGCGTTACAAGATCCCGCTAAATGAATATTTTAACCAGTCATTTTTCATACAGTTAAACGCCGCGCGAATCACCGCGGATACTCGATTATCCGAATCGATCATGAGAACGGCTCGGATTCTGTTCCTTCTAATTAAGCTGCTTCGTAATACAATTTACCAATCCGATTGCATTGTATTTCGATTACGTAATAGTTCAACTACGTTGCTATTCAATTATACAATTTAAACCTTGCCGTTAATTCTATTATTAACCCTTTCAGTGCCAGACAACGATATATCGTCGTTCGCAACACTTGCGTAATAATCTATTATTCTTTAATTCGTAATTTTAATTCAGTTAAATTGCAATTTATATGTGATACAAATAAATTAGTATTTTGAGATTGCACACCACTTGAAATTACAAATTACATTGCGATTTAATTACGTAGAGATCTCAATTATAACGTGCTCGAATTAAAAATATTGCAATATATCATTAATTTCTGTTACGTTTATATTGGAATACAATTATTGGACAACGATGCGAAAATCTGTCGAGCGCGAGAACGTTCTCGCGTGAAAGCGACCGTGAAGAATTTTTGGCATCGGTGTGGACCAACCGCCGCCGGTTAACCCGCGAAACATTGACAAATAGCAGCAGCGGGCGCCGCTTTCTTCGGCTCCGCGGATTTCATACCACGGAATGGGAAACCTTTGGTTTACCGGGGCGGAAATAATGGCGCGTTATCGATAACCGCGTAAGAACCCGTCGTCGCCACGGTGGAACGAGCTTCGATCCGACATTCTCGACGATTTCGTCGCTTTGATGTATTCCGCCTCTCTTGTTAGCGCGAGCAACAGCTCGAAATAGTTGGCCACCGAACGAAAGGCGAAAAGGGGACGAGCTCTCCGCATTATTTCCACTTACGGCGTGTTTCTCCCGCCCTTCACCGTCGCGTCGGCGCGAGGGATTCCCCCGAAGTTCATCGTGCAGCCGAGGGAATACTTGTTCCGGCTCGGTGTACGCCGAATAACGAGCCGAAAATTAAAATCCTCCCGTTTTCTTTATACCCGAGAAATACGTCAAACAATGCGGGGGAATTAGCATTTTATCTCGGAAGCGGAAGAAAATACGGCTATTTTCGTAAAAATTATTCGGTAAACGAATTGTAGCAAAAATTGCTCAAAGCGATAATTTTGTCACATAATCTCTTGATTTGAAGAGGGCGTCAATTATTGTAATTATATTGTATATGTATAGGTAATTATATTGTACATGTTACAATAATTGACACCCTCTTTAAATGAAGAGATTATGTGACAAAATTATCAAGAAAATATGAAGAATTCCAAACATGTATAATTTGGAATTCTGTTAAATAATTTTGTTAAATGTAACACTTTTATCAAAAAGTAAAATTTAGCCACGAATATCCTTCTTAACCAATCAGCTGTTTCAACAAATTACTCGTCACAAATAAATTGAAACAAACCGGTTAAATTAACAGTAAATTGCAACAGTACATCAAATTTCAGTAAATAGTAGTTTCAAATGGAGATTCAACGAGGGTTTATTCTCTGTCCCGAACGAATCAGAATTTTCCGATGCGTTCTAACATTCCAGCGCGGATGTTCGGTGTCCTCTTCAAAAAATTTCCATTCGAATTTTTCCGAGAGCGCAGCGTTTCAGTCGGCGAGCTAAACTAGCTCAGATAATTGCGCCGCTGAAGTGGTTGTAACTTCGGAACGAGGTCAAACATTCTTGTGATTCTGTCGATTTAGCGAGGAGTAGGAGGCGGCGGTTTGTTCGACGATCAAAGTGTTAAATAATAATGGCGTGTTGGATACGCAGAGAGCCAGCATTTCCCAACCTTGACTCGTCGGGTCCGAGTACCCTTCGCGTCAAACGGTTGACTCAGGAATCGAACGATGACTGACATATTGGACCGACGCCACTCACCTCGTTTTCTGGAGCGAGGACAACAAAAGGGCTCGGCTTGGATCGTTGCGGATAGAAACAGCGGCGCGAAAACTGCGATCCTTGGCGGGGACGAGCGTATCGAAACTCCACGGACACGTCGCGGTTAACCCTTTGCACTCTAAGACACCGTTAAAGTTATTCTATCACGTGCTAAAATAATTTTTACAACAATAAAGTTTAGATTGAAAAAAATTGTTGAGGAGTGAAACTATTGCTACGAGTCGCAAGAATCGATTTTCTACGCATAAAAATGCGCTTTATTCCATAGAGTAGAAATACTAGGAGCCAGGAAAATTATTTCAAATTTACACTTAAAATTGCTTCGAGTGCAAAGGGTTAATCACTCGGCAAACGTACGCTGCGCGACAAAATGATAGGACACCCTAGAAATTTTTTTGTTTCTCAAAACCAATAATGTATAGAAAGGTTTTGAGAAACACGAAAAATTTTCGGATGTCCTATCATTTCGTCGCGCAGCGTAGGTAACTCGAGCGCGAAGTTTCACGGTAGCCGGTGAGAAAGCGGCCGGCCGGCCGGCCAGCCGGGGCAAATCGAGCGAGTGATTGTTACTTCGATTGACAAGGGTATCGAATAATGTCCACGGAACACCGTGTCGGTATCGGTAATCGCATGCGCTGGATACGAAATCGGAATCGCTCCGCTGTCACGGGTGATCGGTGGGTTCAATCAGAAAATTGCCGTTCAGTCGGCCGATCTCCGACGCCGCCACCGACTTCATTCATCACGCCGGGACAATTAAAATATAAAAAGTCCCTCGGTACGTGTCCCGAGGAGGTGGCCTCGGCTTCGAGATCAGATAACGAGGAAAGCCGCAGCTTTTAATCTGAACTATTATTAATCACGCTCCTCGTCTTGTTCGATTCGAAGATAAAAAAATAACACGACGTTGTATCTGGAACAATAGAGCCGGCTGGGAATTAGGGAGCGACGTCGGGGTCAAGAAAAGGACTATTCGTTAACGCGAACTAACGAGCCATGAAATCTGTGCAGCGCTTGGAGAATATTAAGAACCTCTTGCTTTCTAACTACCATCGAACCCGCGCGGCTTGATTGCGTTTCGATATCTGGATTTTCACTTAAATAACGTGACGTACACATCTTTGCGCAAAGTCTTGTTTTCAATGATCTCTTTAATAGGTCTTCAGCCTTCGTTTTAACCAGATCGTTTGACAAGTGTGCAGATTACTGTAATTAACCCTTAATTTTCTTCATATCTTCTTTGATACGTAAATTTAATATTTTTATAAAATATATAATTTAGTAGAGAATACGAAAGTGTGTATTCTTTTTAATTAGTTAGCTTATTTCGACGAGTGTCGAATTCCTTTAAGTTGTCCAATGATGAATTCGACAATTTTGAATTCGACAATTACATTGTGTCATTTATAATGTTGACACATTAGTCACGAAAAAATGGCAATTTTTGTGCTACGACGACTATACTCGTCAAGAAGAAACGACGTGCCGTGTTGCGACTAGTATATACGTCAAAAACAGGCAACTGGTTGAACGTTCGCAAAGTCAATCCAGTGATCATACTGGTCCGATATATCCATAATTACCAGGATATTCGCGGCGCGGCCGTAGCAGCGCGGTGCTATCATCAAAAGCGTATATTTCACGCGGCTCTGGAGCGCGTAGCGAAATGAAATGTCGCGTCGCAACAGCCGCAGTACCTGAAAAGGTTTTGGCAGCCGGCGGACGATTCCTCGTTCATTCATCTTCGCCGAATCGGTGAAAAGCCGAAATTCGGCGGCACCGTCGAACGGCGAAACAGAAAATCCGCGGTCGAACGGCGCGGCGCGGTGTATCACCGCGCATCGCGCGCGCGCCGACTCCGAAGGCCGGCAATTAAAACGCGCTCGATCAAATAATGATCTTATCCGACCCGACCGCGCGATCGATAAACTCGATTATTCATTATCCGCTTCAATGTCACGTTAATTACGCATGTATTACGGGGGAGGCGTATATTACCGGCAAACGTTCGCTGGCAGGCGTTAATTAAAAGCAGACGTCTCGGAATTTTCGACTGCGTCCCAGATGTCGGGCCTCGATGGCCAGAAAATTAATAATAACTTCGACGAAGTCCCGGAATTCTTCGCGAAGCGAAACGCGCCGCCGCCGTTGCGCGCGGAATGCGGTCGGTTAACGAGTTAGACCGATAATTATATTAAACCGAATGAAACCTTTTTTTTCGGCGGCGAATATACAAAATTCGATCGGAGGCGACGAATTCTGTTTGTCCAAATATTTGAGCTGAATTCGTATCATTCTTTAGACTTATATTATTTTTTAAAAACATACCAGGTTTAAGAATTTTCACGCTGATATTTCAGCTTTCAAAATTACTTTTCTATTTTCTGTTCCAGTTAAATACGTTTTCGATTGAATAAATTCCAGTTAAATAACATACTCTTCTAATTAAATTAATTCCAGTTAAATAATGTACTCTTCCGTCTAAAAATAAATTCCAGTTAAATAATATTCTCTTGGAACCATATAGTTAATAAATGATTTTCGGTGAAGATTATTTTTATATTTATCCATTTGTGTCAGTAAAACTTCCGTCGCAATAATTACGCTTTAAATAAAATCTGCGACCAACGGGCAAATAAATTTGCAAAAAATCACCGGTAATCGAACGACGGCATAAAATTTTAAGCGCCGATCGATATATTTTTCCGTTTATCGACTTTCGTGGCCTCGTCCGTTCCGACGCGATAAATAAGGTCGGACCAGCGGTTCCCACGGGATTCATTTGTTAATTTGTCTCTAATGCGTTCCGGCGTGGCGAGCTACGCCGGTGTGCCTGTTATTAATTAAATTGCCGAACGCACCGTTCGCGCGATACGATAATCCACCGTTCGCGCGCGGGCAACGCCGCTTTCCTTAATGACGGTCTTACGCGTCCGACGGCGCACGCTATTTATCGACATTAATTACTCCGAGATATGCAATCTTTCTTCTTTCGTCGCCGTCATCAATTTCGCGCTGGCGGACAAGCGATACAGTCATCGGCGAACATTGTGCCGACGGGAAAAAAAGACCGGTTGCGTTATGATTTTTCTCCCCGCTTCGTAGATTAGCGATGTTTCCGTCCTGAATAATGTTTCTAATTTTAAAGCGGAGTGATTGCTTCGAAATTGGGTCAGGTAAGTTGATTTCCTCTTTTAGATGTTAGAAATCGTTTGCTATACGATGATAAAATAATAAAAAGATCGCATTCTCTATTCTATTCGATTTTGACAATTTTGTCATTAAATTACATTGTTTAATTTTGATTACGTGCTCGAATAAAATAATTCATAAACGTGATTTTTTCGTATTATTCTATTTAACTGCATATTCTGCGAAAATCTTTCAACACTGTATAATAAACTAAATTTTTAACATCTCAGAAAATTATGCAAGATATATTACATTCTATATTATATTAATAGAATTCCTATATCTGCAGGAATAAATAATATTTTACTCTGATCAGCTCCTGTACCCTCCAAAAATTATCCTCTATACATTTTAAATTATAATATTATCCTGTGTCAATTATTTTGTATCGATCCATAAAAATGGCAATTATTTATAAAACCATCGAACAATTCTCTCACTAGTAAAAATTGGTAAAAACAGGTAAAAATAATGCGCTGGCTTCGAGACGTTAAATCCTTTCGAAAATCGCACCGCGTTCGGTGCTTGCGGTGGTCACCGAGTAGCAGCGGCATATCTCGGCATTGTTCCGCTGAACTCTTCGCTCTCCACCCTGGAACCCCCCGAACCTGTCCGGCGCAAGTACACTGATTGTTCTTCCTTTCAGCGAGGCGTGAAGCGGCGCGAGAGCTGTCCGCCAGAAAAGGACGGGGAAACGAACGAACAGGAATTTCGTTTGACGGCGGAAAATGCGACGCGCGAGCCGGACTGTACATTCATTTTCGTCGCGCGGAACGAGACGCGGGTACCATATATACACAAGGACGCACTTCGCGGTTCTGCAATCCACTGCGCGCTGCTGACCACCGAAACTTTCCTGAGTCGTCGGGTCTAACGTTAATCTTCATTCCGGGACATGTAAAACTCGGCGAACTCGTTTTCCACGACGCGGCAGGTAAACTCGGAGATGGAGGAGGCGGAGATTGAAACGTACAGGGCTGTCCAAAACATTCTACCTTCGCGGAATTACCAGGGAAAACCTTTTTTAATTAGTATTTATTTTCATAGCCTTTTTTGCTTTTTTTAGTATGTTTAGTATTATTATACTGGTTTTAATTGTAATTGTTATTATATAAAAATGATTAATGCCAACAAGAATTTTGATAGGGCCCTTCAAAAAACATCCTACTTTTGCAGAAATAGCAGGCGAAACGAATTTTAATTATTATTTATTTTCATAATTTTTTTTATTCCTACCTTTGCAGAAATAGCAGATAAAATAAATTTTAATTATTATTTATTTTAATTATATTTATTATAAGAATTTTAACAGGTTTATCCAAAACATCTCACCTTTGCAAAATTACCAAGCAAAGCATATTTTAATTATTTCTATTAATTTTTAAAATCGTTTTTAATATTTCAAAAATATTTCAAAGCACTCGTCCTGTAAAAAGCTGTCGAATATTTTTCGCAGCCCTTTCACCTCGATTTCACAGGACGTTAACAATTTCTTCCATAAAACGCGGCAATTAACGGGGTTGAATTTCGCGGAACTCCGAAAAGATGAAAATATTCATCCCTTAGAAGTAATTCATGAGATCCTAATTGTTTCGCGAAACGTCTTCATTGTTGCCTCCGACAGCGAATTGTCTTCCAACATCCTTATTATAAAACCAGTTCCATATATTTTAAAAAATATTAACTAAACAAATAAATGAATACTGCAACAAATTGTGGAAATCAATGATCCACCATTTACACCCTATACATTTAATTTTTAGAACTATACTGCGGATATTTGTGCAAAATAAAAAGATGCGTCAATTGCAAGTTGCAGAAGACAAAAGAAAGTAGTATTCTTTCTTGGAACAGTAATCAATGTACTGCAAATAATGCAACAATATTCTTTCATCCTTTAGATATCCTCGCAATCCTTTCTGTTGCAAACGCGTCAAATTCACAGACCAATTACGCTCGCCCTTGTACAATTTCATCCTCGCAGATATCGTTCTAAATAATGCCGGTCCGGTACGCGGAACAGCAATAATTTTTCCGCAACATCGTCCGCCCTTCGGCTGCAGGCATAATGCTATTTCATTACATTGTTGCAAGAAAGGCGGCCATATTAAAGTAGTCTAGGATTCGAGCAAGCACGGCGAAGTAGCGTAGCGAGAGAGGGGGAGGGAGAGGATGCCACGAGGAGGAGGAGGACGCGGATTGGCCGCCGGTCCCTGCGCACGAAGGTAATTAATTGTTGTCACCGGCACAGGCTATAGCGTTCATAAATTAACACCCTTCCTCCGCTACTTTCTTTTCATTGGGCCCCGCGGCGCTTTGGCCTTCGTTCAACGATGTTAGCACGTGAAATCTATTGCTCTCTGCCCTCCCCGTGCCGAGCCCGCGGAACTGGTTTTTACTTTTAATATTAAATCGGGACCGCGGGAACGGGCCGCGGAGAGGCGGCGGTGCCAAATGTTATGGAAAATTTACGCGGGCCGCGTTTCTTACCCGCGATCCTTATACGGCGGCTTCGTTTCTTTCCCTTTTTCGTTTTTTTCTCTCTCTTCGAAACCGTCGTAAATTGATTCAACCCGCGGCCGGTTAAGTGACTAATAATTATTCTACGAGTGTTTCGAGCGACGCGAGCGGGGCCCTGCACTTGCGAAACGGGGTGAGAAAAATAGAACGGCGTGTGCAGGCGGCGGGTACCATTAATGAAAAATGGTCTCTTCGTCGAGCACGGTGTAAAAAGCATCCACCGTTCTTCTTGCGCTGCAGTTTCTGTACAACTTTTAATTTGGTTCTATGGTCTATTACTGTCCGATGGTATTGTTTCCGAAACGTTTTCATTGTCGAAATAGCTATAGTTTTTGTTATTAACACCTTCGTCGCTGTGTCGCTCGTACGCGGATTATTTAAACATACTTGGAAATAATTTTTTAGGCTAATCTACGATAGCTTTTTAATTTTGTTAAAATCGACCAAGCGTTTATTAAAGGACATATTTTAAAGGACGAAATTATTAAATATATGCTGGGTTAAGAAATAATATAATAATATAAATATGGTGTAAATAATATATTTTATTTTCGTGAAATTCCCGAGCTCGTTGACTGTGACAATGAAAATGTTAACAAGCTGTTTCGTTGAAAATATAATCGGATATAAAATGATGGAAGACTTTTAATAATATCTGCAGAATAAATGTAACGTTTTTGGAACATTTGGCAATTAAAGTATTAACAAAGCTGAAATTGAAATATAATTGATACAGAAATGTAACTAAATATCAGCTGATAAAATATACTATTTTTCGAATATTTCTGTAATTTAGAAAGATTTGCATAGAAATATGAATCGGTAAAGTAACTAACAACAGATTTACGGTACACTTAATTCATCTGTTTTATATTAACTTTCAACGGTAAAGTATAAATTCTGATTTTACCGAGTGTGTCACCGTGACACGAATATAATAAATTGAATATATAATTCGTAAACGTATCTCTGCGATGCGAGTAATCGTAAATTGTGAAATTATCGACGGGTCCCGTAAGCCTAGGCGTTAAATAGTGCGACACGTTGACCCGAAACGTTAATTTATAGTTTTCAATAACGGGGCGACCGGGTAACAGGAACGCGGCCAGGAATAAGGACATTTGCCTGACCTAACCTGTGTGAAGGTATCGCAAGCTAGATACGCGTCCGTGGTGCAAGGTTCACCGGTGAACACGATTAATTTCAGTTGCTCGATCAGGTGTGTGTATCCGATCGCGCGATGGGCATCGAGCCGCGCGCGCCGCGCGCCGCGGCGTTATGTTCGCAGAGGATCGATCGCATTAATGCCATTAGTTCCGATTACTTTAACCTGAATCGGACGCTGTCGATGTCTCGAGCGGGGTTGCTCTTCTCATCCGTTTAATATGTCGACCGTCTGTCGCCGGACAGATACAACGGCGCATCCTCCTTCCCGATATTTATGAAAATAGGATTACCGGATAATCCGCCGGGGAGAGGCAATAGTGTTCCGCGTCGATAATCTACGATTAATCCTTGCCCGATGCTGGATCAGTCTGACCCGGGCTGTTTCCGTTAAATCACGCGGGTAGAAGAATCGCGCGACCACCTTTTCAGAGCACGTTGATAAATAAAACATTCGATTCTCGTTTCGTGCAATAGGTAACGCTATCTATATTTATTTTATTAGTCGCGGGTGGTTTATAATATTTAAGAAATTATATAACAATAGCGGAGCTTACAGTAGCTCGATGTTAAATTTTATTTTTATTTTATTTTATTAATCGCGTAAGGCATCTGACATTTAAAAAATTGTATAACAGTACTGGAGCTCTTACAGTAGCTCGATGTTAAATTTCATTTTTATTTTATTTTATTAATTGTGGAAGGTATCTAATATTTAAAAAATTGTATAACAGTACTGGAGGTCTTACAGTAGCTCGGCGTTTAATTTAACTTTATTTTTTTAATCGCGAAAGGTATCTGATATTTAAACAAAATGATATAATAATGTCAGAGCCTGCAGCAGGTCAATCCAACACTTTTATTTCAATAATAAATAACAAGTGCTAGAAATAAGGTGATCAAACAGAAAATACACAGTAAATGTAATTATAAAATAACTATTTACAGTAAATAGCAATAATTATTTTTCCGCGATCTATATTGTGTATCGTTGACCATTCTCGTCACACGTGCACAAAATCTGCGAGCGAGCGAGCGATATTTCTTTTCGCCAATCGTGTTTTAAAAACGAAGCACAGAGACACGCGCCACAACATTTAATAGAAAAGCTTCTCTCTTCGTTATACAAATAAATAAAATCACCGCGGTCGGTTCGAATTCACCCTACGTCTCGCGGCTATTCATCTCTGTGTCGGAGAGAATTTTTCAATATTGCTCGGCAGCCATGAGCTCCCCCGCAGTTTATTACACGTTTCCAACGTTCTGGAACACGCTTTCCCAGCGGAGCTTGAAGTCTACGTGAACGCGATTAAAAGCTCATTGAACGATTAACCGGGGTGACAATTAAAAGCTGATGCGCGCTAAACCGTTTGCGTGGCGGATCGCTTTACGCGAGAGATCGCCTTTAGCGAGGACGGCCGAGGCCTGCTATTCAATTCGCCGGTTACAGAAGAAGCCCGTTAAGAATAATCAGCCGCGAACGTGTGCGTGTTAATCGAACCTTGTTACGGATGGAAGCAAGGCGAAAACGAGCGTTGCCGCGGTAACGAGCTAATAGCCACGATTGAAAACGAATTACAATACGCGTGTGGCGAAATTTCTGTAGGAAAGAGTTTCAGTAATTTTCACGTATTTATTCGAGGGCAATTCATTTTTATCGTGGTATATTTGGTCAAATTGGATGCGTTACTAGGATTTGGAAAATATAGCAGCTGCTGTGGCAAATTTTAACTATCTATATTTTATTAATCAACCTTTTGCTGTGTCGCATGTCTACTGCTAGTCACCGAAGCAGCATATTATTGTTATATATTTAAACTTTAAAAAGGAATTTATAAACTCAGTTTTCTCTTTTTAATCTTGTACATTATAACACTTATGTATAAATTAAATCCATCTGCATAGAGTTAAATAATTTTAGAGCTTCATTAACGCATAAATCGTTACACTCGTGTCAATTACAATCACCTATCATTTCAATAAATAATATTTCAATAAACATATATCCATTTGGAATATTATTGGAAATTAATAAGTCCATGCCAAGATACACTAAAACATTGCAAAAACTCTTTTTCAAAACTACGCCCAAAGCTCCTAATTTCCAATCAACTAGGCTAAAAACACCGGCGCCCATTGTTCTCCCGATTCCATTATAGCGGAAGCAGCGTCGCAGCCGTATCAATTTTTCGAAACGTCGATAAAACATCTTTTTTTCCCCGCTCCGATATAAAAATATCTCACGAGGATCGATCTCGCAAGATACGATCCCGGGTCGAAGCGATTTCCATTTGTCGCGCGCGGAGCGTCGTCGTCGCAGCAATTCCGCGCGAGAAGATATACGTAATACCTGGCTCGGGCAGTTGCCGGGAGGAGCCGAAGGTCCGCGCGGAATTCGACAGCCCGGCCCGGGCGTATTGTCTAGTCGAGTTTCCGCGATCCAATTTTATCGAGTCGTCGGGACTTTATTCCGAGGGGGGCGATCGCGAGGGGCGCGGAGGAAAGAGAAAGGAAAAGACGGGGTGAAAGAGAGAAGAAGATAGAGAATAAGAGAGAAAAAGACAGAGAAGAAGAGAGAGAGAGTAAGAGAGAGAAAAAGACAGAGAGAAAGAGAGAAGAAGAGAGAGAGTAAGAGAGAGAAAAAGCAGAGAACAAGTGAGAAAAAAGACAAAAAACAATCGAGAAAAAGCGAAAGAGAGAAAAAGAGAAAGAGAGAAAAAGAGAAAGAGTGAAAAAGACAGAAAGTGTGCGAGAAAAGGAGCAATAGAGAAAAAGACAGAGAGCGAGAGAGAAAAAGACAGAAAGCGTGCGAGAGAAAGAGCAATAGAGAAAAAGGCAGAGAGCGAGAGAGAAAAAGACAGAAAGTGTGCGAGAAATATCGCAACAGGGAAAAAGACAGAGAGCAATAGAGAAAAAGAGACAGACAAGAATAGAGAAAAAGACAGAGGGCAAGCGAGAAATATCGCAACAGAGAAAAAGACAGAGAGCAATAGAGAAAATGAGAAAGAGGGGTGAAGTGAAGAAAGGGATGGAGGAAGGGCGCGAATACGAAATTACGAGCGGGAAACGAGTCCCCGGGTTGTTCGCCGACTTCCGTTGATGGGGCTCCTCGAGCGGGGGACTCGCAGCTGCTCGATATCCTTACGGTGCCGAAAGTTACATCTTCGCTACGGTAAACGTTTTCGCAAGAACTTCCTCCGATGCGCCTGCACATCCTGATCCTGTGATTCCGATGGCCGACTCTTCCTTTCCCCCTCTCCCCCCCAACCGGCCCGGTCCTTTTACTCGAACGCAATTTCATAAATACGAGTTTCCTTTACCGGCTCGCAAGCCGGAGGACCGTTCGATTCAAATTTCTCGTTCGACACCGCCCCTCTACGATCGCATTCGCTGTTCCGCAATTACCTTAAGTTCGCCGGATCCCATTCGCGAATTGCCGCGCCAGACTTGGAACTCTTCCGAGACGTTTGTTTCCTCGAGAAGCCATGCGAGGGACTCGCTTCTCTATTCGATCCGTTCTTTCAACCCTTCTACTGTAATAACGTGTCACGATTGATTTAATCTTTTGCACTGCAATTATTTTTATACTGTGTTTATTGGCACTTGTTTGTTCTTAATATTTTGACTAGGTAGGATTAAACAATTTTTGTTTTTTCCATTTATTTCATTTACTTTCATTTCTATTTTTTAATAACGGGAGAATTCGATTTTATTTCGACTTAGTAGAAATTAATAATATTCGTTTTGAGCAGAGCTTGTGTGGAATCTTCGTCACGAGTCTGACTTTCATTAACAGTTATTATTATTAAAAGATATTATTAACAGTTATTATAGTGCAAGGGGTTAATAATAAATCGCGTAGCCGCTGTCCACTGATTTACACGCATCTAAGATAAAAAGCAATTAATAACAGCGATTGAAGTGTCATTGACTGCCTATTTAGTGACTCGTTAAAGTCTCCGCGAACGAGAAGAGCATATCTCGTCGGCGAAGCGAAAAGGCGCCGCGGCGACCAGCGAAGAAAAATCGCGCGACCCGGTTCTCGTCCCGAGCAAGGCGGAATCTTCGCGGGCGTCGCGTTCCGCGAAATATCAATGCGATCAAGGCGTCGCTCGTTAATACCGCGGGACGATCGCGGTGAAACGCGGCCGCGCGCGAGGCCGGCTCCCGCGGAATCAACGGCCGATCCCCTTGCTTTTAATCATCGACACGCGTTCGATCGTAAATTCAATTTTCCTTCGCCGGTTAACGGGCGGCCGCTAATGCGCTCGCTGAAAATTCGCGAAATCGCGTTTCCGTTCGCGAGAGAGCCGGTCGGGCGCGCTCGCGCCTGATCGGACGAGAAAACACGGAGCTTTCATTTGCCGGTTTGTCGCCGGTTGCGTTCGCCCGCGCGCGCGAGAGAGTCCTCTTTTCAACGGCCAGAAATTTAATATCGCGTATATTTTTTTTTTGTTCTGTACGCGAGCCGCGCGACCCGGAAAATGGAAAAACTCGAGTATCTGATCCGCATTAACACCGCCGGGGTAAAACCATCGCCGCCGTCGCCGCGCGTCCGAAACCGCGGCGAAGTTAATCAAATCCTTCTCGTTTTTTGTAATCGCGATAATTATTTTCGCGGTATTACGCGGTGCCGTTAATATCGCCGCGGCGGATAATTCGCGACGAGTCTCAGCGCGCGCGCATACTCGCGGGCTATATTTCTTCGACCGGGATCCGTCGCAAACAATGTACCCCTTCCTTCTCTCCCCTCCCTCTCTCTCGCTTTAATGCCCGTGAAATTATTTTCCGCGCGCGTTCGTAAGCGCGCGATACGACTATCTGTCCCGAAAATACGGCCGAATTATAATAATTGCGCGCACTACCCGTTTATTAAGCCACCGTTCTCCGGCATTATTTACGGATCATTGGCCGGTTTAATGCGGTGCCCCGCGACTTTCGCAAAATATTATATTCCGCGCGTCTTTAAACGTGAATCGATAGCGTAAGAATCGTCGACGGGAATCCGGCGCGATCCGTTAGCCCTCCGAGAATTTGGAATTTTAGTGGCTGTAATTTGCAGAAGGTTTTTTTCATTTTTTTAACTTGGAAGCAGGGAATTTTCATTGCGAGACTGTGTGCGATAATCGTCGCAAATTAAGTGCTGAGACAAGAGGATAATTTAAGGCTAGGGTAATGTAATATAGTATGATATTATAGAATATGGTATAATATAACGTAATATCATAAAATAAAATATAATATAGCATAATATTATATAACATTGTATAATCAAATATATATTTATATCCTATAATATAATATAATATAGTATAATATAATATAGCATAATATTATAGAATATGGTATAACATAGCACAATATTATAAAATATAGGGTAATATAGCATAATATCATAAAATATAGTATAAAATAGCATAACATTACATAACACAGTATAATCTAATACATATTCATATCCCATAACATAAACGTAATCTAATTACCAATATGTTCGCAAGCTACGGACCAATCGAAAGAATGTACAGTATCGTCGTAAATATGTCTCGAAAAATCGGCGATAAAAGTAAACCGGTGATAACGGCGGTGATAAACACCGTCGACGGCGCGTTTATTATAACGGTCAATCAGTCCGAAGGATAATTGCAGGATCATCTCGGCTTTCGAACGACGCGCGGAACGGAAGTAAAGATCGTACGTTACAGGAGCGCCGCCGCCACGGACATTGTCGCGACCGGAATCCACGGATCGAGGGATCGAGGGATCGAGGGATCGAGAGAGGGCTCCCGATCAGCAACGTTGGTTTGTCACGAAAGGGAAAGCTTTAATTATCCAGGAATCCTTGGAGATCAGCATCATGCGGCGCGCAAGATATTGAAGACCTTTGGCCGAGCTCTCTCGAGGCTGCGCCGCCGAGAATCTCAGTTTATGGGACTGGGTGTATAATAAAGCGGTTTCTGATTGCCGGTGCCTTCGTGACCTCGTATGCTTAATTTGCACGGTAACGATAATATTGACATTCACCGTGTTATTTATGATTATTACGCGGCTCGCGGGACGTTTCTTTATTGGCGCGACCGGTCCGAAGGGGGTTGCGTTGGGTTCCTTAACCCCCTTGCGCTCTCCGCGTTGCTTTTTCGATTCTGTTCCCAGCGGATACCAACCGTTTCGAGCCGTTCATTTGAAATTTACTTTAAAGGACGGTTCTTTTGCTGGTACTTGTTTTTAACAATTATTTAAATTAGCCATATCATAGTCATGGCTATTCACTATTGTCGGAGTCCTCGTTTAGTTCACGTCTTTCACTTGTTATAAATATTTAGAAAATACTCGGATCTGAAGACTTCTAGTAAATCATGATCTAAATAAAATCGTCGCTAAGTTCAATAAATTCAAAGAAAATGGTAACACGAATTAACTTTCTATCGATGTACAAGAATATACGGGAAACTGATATCAAAGAAAATAAATTTCAAAAATTATTAGAAATATATAACAGTTAAACAACTGCACATTAAAGCACTTAATTATAGTTGGTAACAAACTTGAAAAATCTTCCGTAGTGCAAAGGGTTAATAGTTCAAGCGTTGACCTCGTTTCGCGATACACAGCGATTTCCTCGTGCAATTTAGCGTCGCTTTAAGAATTCTTGGACGAAGGAGGGTTATCTTTGCGAACAGGCGGATAGGCGCAGTAATTTATTCATTCATCGACGGCAATTTCCAGCAACCCCGTGGAACACGGTCTATGGCGAAAGAGCCGCGGGTGATCGAGGAACCCTTCGCGGCCATGAATCTCGTCGCTGTCCGCGGCCGGCGAGACGGCCGACGTCCTCTTCAAACGCGCGTAATAAAATCGTCCGCGGTGAATGGGGAAAGTCGCGTAAAGTCGTCCGAAAACGGTGTTAATAAATTTCACGGTAGTCTGGCCGGGTCGGCTGCAAACGCGACGCCTTACAGCTCGCTCGACCGGGGCCGCGGGGATCGGGCCGTTACTCCGAGGAAATTACCCCGTCACCGCGAAACGCGCACGCAACGCCGTGCTAAAACTTGCCGGTTACCTCCTCGGGGATTAACGCCTGCCCGGTATTGCGCTTTTCGAACGTTCGGACGAAACCGTAACGACGGCCGCAAAAGCCTGTGTGTGTGTGTACCTGGACGCCTCTGCCTTTGCGAAACGCGAGCTTCGCTGAGCGCGGGCAGCAAAGGAGGTAGTTTTCTGGACAATCGGTTTTCGCCGTCTTCGGTCGCGTTAAGTTCTTTTTGACGAGCACACTTCGTTTAGCGAAATATGCTGCCGCTTATTCGTGACGAGTATACTCGTCGAAAACGATTATCCGGCTTTAGGGGATATTTTAATATTCTTGCTTAACTAACCTCAAAACTGAACCCTGCATTAACTATTTCAATTTATGAAACCCAGTTCAATATTAAACAGTTCAATATAGAAAAGTTATATAAAAGATATGTCCAAAATTTAATTTCAATTCATTTTGTATAAATAAAGTTTACTGAAGGTTATTTATATTGTTTCACTTCCGCATTGAATTACGAAATAATAGCCGGTGAGATAAATTCAGCGTAAAATTGCCGGTCAACAATGTGTTAAAATTGATCTTTATTGTCTCCGTAACGGAGCCCGTGAATTTCAAGGTAAATTTTAAATGACAGGCTAAAAGGTAGAAATATCAGATTCAGCAAATGGAATCTTGAAGATATGAATTAAAAAGTTCCAAAAAATGTGTCAGTCGAAGCTCTTGATTAAAAATTTCAGCAGTCTATCTGTCTTCTTCCTCCGTCTCTATCTTTTTCTCTCGATCACTCAGATTCATAGCGAATCGGAGCAGTGGACATTGTTAGATAGTTACCAGAGCACAGCTTAAAACGCCAAGTTACCCAATGTGTACAAATGGTCCTTCGAGCAATTAGGCAACAGCGTAGCGCAATATTCCGAGTCTAAGGCAGGACTTTGCGAACCTTGATTGGATTCGTTGCTCGGAGCAATATAGTTTACAACTATTCGCGTCTCTTTAGTACTATCTATCTCTCTGACCAAGTCTCTTGCAGTTTTCTAGCGCGTTTCTATTACTCTCACACCAAACGCTGTATTACAAATTTAAATCGTAGAGCTACTTTTTGAATATTATTTGCGATTAGTTCCGTGCGAGTAACAAAGTGATTAATTTTTTAAATATTATGAACTGCCGAGCTGACAAGAATTTAAAAAATGATTTTAAAAATGATTCGATCACGTTGGAGGTGTTCATCCTTATTACGATGACACAACGAGACTAAACCAAAAGAAAATGAAATATGGACGTTCGTCCATTGTTTTAGACTGACCGCTGCAGGAAAATAATATATAACGCGCGATTTCGCGTGTTTGACGCTTCGTCGGCAAACAGCCATACGCAGGAACTTATGGACCTATTGCGAGAGACCGCAAGAAAATTGATTACGTCTTCGCGAAGAAGAAAAAGAATCTCTCGAAAACGACCATCGACGTGGTTGGGGCCGCCGCGCATCGGCCGTGGTCCCGTCCGTGGAGGTTTCAAGCGGTCGGCTGCCTATTCGTAGGTTAATTTACGGGACGACAGTCTTGGGAGGTCGTAACGATACGCGGGAGGCGTTATCCGTCGCCGGAAGAACCCGTCCCCTCCCCCCCGTCCCCCTGTTTGTTTTAGAGGCCGTAACGAGAGCGCGTAAGAATCGCCGGCCGGCCGGCCGGTTAATGGCTCATCCACCGATTTATCGTTCGGGTTCGGACGCGCGGCTTTATGGATCGTAAAGAGTTCAAGCTTCGACGGCGGCCCAATTACTCCCATGGACAATGACGTTGGATCGCGGTTGCATTGTGTGTTGCGCGGGCTGTTCCTCCGGGGCGGACCTGCGAAAACGAGCCGTCGGCCGGCCGCTCCGAGAGCCGCGCGCTTCGGTTAACCCTTTGTACTCGAAGCAATTTTAAGCTTAGATTCAAAATTTCTATTTTCACCAGCTGTAGTATAGCGCTTAGTATAATTTGCCATATAAGATTCAGTCTTGCGACTCGTAAAACTGTTATACTTTTAACAGAAGGGTATTTAATAATGTCAACATTATTTTGTTAATTATAAAACAATATTCATTGGCGCTGCAGAGGCGCCACTCGAGTGCAAAGGGTTGATAAAGCGTTTCGAGAGTCGCCGGTTTTCGGCCGCGAAA